>NW_006159897.1:1348071-1349536 GCF_000334495.1 Tupaia belangeri chinensis | reverse complement strand
ATTTGTCGCTTTCTGTCTCTCTGTCTCTCTTTCTAGCGAGCGCATGCACCCTATAGCAAAAACCTCTAAAAACAAAACAAAACAAAACAAAAAATTAAAAAAAAAAAACTTAAAGCCTGGAAACAGGTTAGTATTCTGTTCAGATAGTAGGTACATGAACCTATTGATAGCTCAAGACAGGACAAAAACTTAAAACTGGACAACAAAGCCTAGAAGCAAAGCAGCAATATTTTAGTCAGGTCACAGAACGCTATTTCACCAGTTGAGTCTCATGTACTTAATCTATCTTCTGTTGTGGTTCGATCTTCCCAGTTGAATTCTGGGATATAATATTCAACTCCAGACTTGTCCTTATGGTTAAGTTAGCCATTTTCTTAGTTTTTGAACTATTTGAAACTATTTTTTGAACCTAATTCCTGGTTTTTGAACCTAATTCCACGTGACTACATTTAATTTTCCTGACATAGCACTCCCTTGAGAACTTGGAGATCTGGTCTGGTGCTGGTAAATTCTTTCAGGTTTTGTTTATCTGAGAATGTTCTTGTCTTTTCTTCCCATATGAAGGATAATCTTCCTGGGTACAGTATTCTCGGTTGAAATTGCTTTTCCCTTAACACTGAGTATATTTTCCCATTCTTTCCTTGCTCGCATTGTTTCCAATGAGAGGTCTGCTATTAGTCTGATGGGATATCCTTTGTAGGTAAGTTGCTGTTTCTCTCTTCCCAATTTTAGTATCTTGTCTTTGTCTGTGGTTTTGGTCAGTCTGTCTATAATGTGTCTTGGAGAAGATCTTCTTGGGTTGATTCTATTTGGGGTCCTTTGTATTTCTTGAGACTGGATCTTTGAGTGCCTCTCTAGGTTTAGAAAGTTTTCTTACAGAATTTCATGGAATAGATTATCAATATCCTTATTAGTCTCTTTGCCTTCTGGGTTGCCAATTATCCAGATGTTTGGACGTTTGAATTATTCTCAAATTTGGGGGTAATTTTCTCAGTCTTTGTGGTGGATTTTTCTAGGCCAGCAATTTTCTCTTCTACATCTGAGATTCTATTTTCTGTATGATTTATTTGCTTTTAATACTTTCAAGAGATATTTTGACTTCCTGTATTATAGTCTTCATCTCTAACAGTTTTGTTTGATTCTTTTGTAAAGTGTGTAATTCCTCTTTTAGATCTTGCAAGAATTTCCTCACCTCCCGCAACTCATCAGCTCCTTTCTCTTTATTCTTCTGCAGTTCATTGTCTCTCTTCTCTTCCATCTCTGTTAGCTTTGCCATTATGAATGTTCTAAATTCTTTATCAGACATTTCCATGATTTCCATTGAACTGTCTGTGGATGAAGAGGAATTATTCTTTTCCCTTGGAGGAGAGGTTTTTGCTTGCTTTCACATATTTCTTGTGGTCCTGCAGTGATTTCTAGTCATATGATGGAAAGTGTGTTTCTTCTCAAACCTGAAGTTCAATTT
>NW_006159897.1:1302449-1347941 GCF_000334495.1 Tupaia belangeri chinensis | reverse complement strand
AAAAAAAAAAAAAAAAGCAAAAATTAGAACTCACTAGTTCTCAGGAGCCATGATGGTATCTTCTGAGGCCTGCTTCCTTGCTTCTCCTGGGTTGGGAGGAGAGGGGATTATTAACAAGATAAAGGGAGAGGAGGGACTCAAAGCTCAGGAAATGCTTTACCTTAAAAAATTTTTAAAAGGAAAAATTACAAAAAATGAGAAGACAGAGACAGAGGTAGAGAGAGACAGAGGCAGAAGCAGAGGCAGAGGCAGAGTAGAGGCAGAGAGAAGGCTTGAGGGAGCTCCTTCCTCTGTATTTGTCAGCTGAAGGCTGAATTATCAGTAGAAAATCTTCATTTCTTTATTCCCTGAACTCACTAGTTCTCAGGAGTCATAAAGGTGTCGTCTCAAAAGATATAAAATATTTTGGGAACGAGCAGTTAGTGTAATGGCTATGTCGCTGGACTCCCACGTAGTCGACTGCGGTTCACATCCTGGACCCGGTGGCTTAGAACTCACGCCAGGCGCGTGTGCATGCGTGCCCAAGATCCCGAGAGGAGAATGGAGGAGAAGGGATTGTGGCATGACCATCCTCCTGGGGGGGGGATTTCTCGCTTTCTGTCTCTCTGTCTCTCTCTGTCTGTCTGGTGAGCACACACGCCCTATAGCGAAAACTTCTCCAAAAAAAAAGATATAAAATATTTTAAAATATCTCTGCAGGACATGAGTTCTCATTCTTTGAGTTTAAGGTGTATAAGGCACAATGCCTACTAAGCCAAAATTCAATCTTAATCCCTTTATTCCCCAAATTTTCTACTCATTGTAAAATCAAAGAATATAAGAACTAGAAAGAACTCTGGATATAATTTTAGTTCAATCTTTCATTTTAGAATTAAGGGGCAAAAAAGATGGCATAAGAATCAAACTACACTATACCAAATTGAAAAAAATTAATTATCTGTTAATTTATAAATAAATCCACAAGTAGATTTCCCAATTGAAAATTTAATCTTTTTTCTTTTATGTCACATGACCCCCTTATATACCAATTTATATGGGAGTATTCATTTATTAACAATTCTTTTCTTGTATTCTACTTATATGAGAATATTCTTTTGCGAGTTGGTGTGTTTTTTTATATAGCTAGAATAAAATAACTGTAAAATCACTTTTACATGGGCTTACAATAAAATCATATGTTATAGTAACCTACATATCATAAAAATCAATGTTTCTCAACTTTCACCACATATGAAGAGAGCATTACAAAATACTGATGGCCTAGTCCCATGTCTTGAGGGACCAATTTAAATATTCTGAGGTGTATCCTAAGAAGTGAGATTATTAAAGACTGCTATAAAGTACTATAAACTGTGTTTTTTCTTTTTAATCTTTATTCTTATTGAATAAAAATATTTATATTATTTTTATTAAATATATTATATTGGTATATGTTTTTCTCTATATCACTTTAGTTACATACTACAATTATGATATGGTATAGAAGTCTTGGAAAACCAAAACTGCCTTTGCATTTTAAATTCCTATTTTTGCTAAACTGTACCTGTTAAATAAAACCAGAGAGAGAAAATAGAAATTATTCATGTATAAAATATCTCAAAGTAGTTTTTACAAAATATATTCTGATAACTAAGTTCCATCATACTTTATTTTGAGCACAAGCTTGGTCTCTCTTAAAATGATGATGGGATTAAAATTTCCTTTGAAGAGAGAGATTTTTTTTAAGTCCCAAATTTCTTGGTGTCTTTCTGAAAGTCCAGCTGTTCATTCATTTGAAGTTTGAATGAACCTTGCAGGAACTGAGATGTTTTCAGAGTGTGAAGGTGACCAAGAACTCCAGCTCATGGAAGAGAGTGAGGAGGGTGTTTAAAGGCTTCCCAGAAGCACAGGGAACTAGAAGGAGAAGAACCTGAGAGCACAGGCAGTCTGATGAAGGTACACAAGAAGTTCTGCTTTCAGATCTTTGATGACAGACAGAAGGACACAGGCTGTCAGCCACTGCAGTGTTTGGAAATCTTGGGAAATGATGGCTCCTAAGTTATCTGCTAGTGACTGGGTCATTGTCAAAATTTCAGCTATCATCTCTGATCTTGAGAGTCTAAATCTCTCTTCATTTACTTCCATTACTAAAGAAGTTATTTTCTCCTTTAGGATCAAGTTGGTTCTCTTCAACATTCCATACATGTCCACCAGGCTCTGTACTTTGATGACTCTTTCTAGGCTGGTATCTTCTAAAGATGATTCAATATCTAAAAATTTCTTTGAATAGAACTAAACATGTCAAGAAATAGATGCTTCATTGAAATCGGTGTAGCCAGTGTTTATGAAATCTGCATTGTCCTTTCTCAAGAAGTCAACTTCTAACCTAAGGCACAAGTCTGAACAAATACAAAAGACCCACCAAAAAGCCAATGATGGAAATACACAACACTGACTCCCATTGGAGGCTGTTGTACACAAGGCCTGGTCTCATGTCATCTAGAAGCAGCTCTGCTATCACTTCTTGTGATGTCCCCAGGATCTGCTGAAAGCCAAGCTCCATTGTGGTTTACAATGCCTCCCTGGCAATGAAATCTGCCAGAGAGTTCCACTGGGTACCCATAGCTCCAAACAAAAGATTTGAAAGATAATTCACTAAGTATATATACAAATATCCAAAATATACACAGAAGGATATTCAATGTCACAATCATTATAAAAATAGACATAAAACCCACAAAGAGCTAACCTCTATTGTTACACTAGAAAAACTAAATTTAAAAACCCTGATAATAAAATGTGGTGCAGCAGAAATTCTCATACTTTGCTGGTGCAAATATAACATGGTATAAACATTTTGGAAAATTATTTAGATGGTTTTTATAAAGTTAAACATACATGTATACAGTACTCAGCACTCCCACTACTAAGTACTTAAGATAAATGAAAACAAATGTCTACACAATGTATACAAATGCTCATTCATTGACATTGCTTCATAATATACACACACTGGAAATAACCTAAATGTGTGTCAATGAATGAATTGATAACACAAAGTGAATACGTATATACAGTGCACTAATATTATGCACTAGTCAATAAAAAGGAATGAACTGTTAATGCAACTGGATGGGTGAATCTCAGACCAGTCAACTGAGTAAAATCACTGAGACAAAATAGTTTCTATACTGTGTGATTTCATTTATATGAAATTCTGGAATGAGCAAAACAAATCTTTAATAACACATCAGATAAGTAGTTTTTTGGGACCAGTGAAGGTAGGGGTTTGACTGTAAAGAATATAAAGTAAATTGGGACCAGTAGATGGTGTATTGGTTACATCACTGGACTCCCACATGGCTGACTGCGGTTCAAGTCCCAGACCCATTGACTTCAAACTCATGTCAGGTATGTGTGCATATGTGCCCAAAATCCCGAGAGGAGAATGGAGGAGAAGGGATTGTGGCATGACCATCCTCCTGGGGGGGTGATTTCTCGCTTTCTGTCTCTCTGTCTCTCTCTGTCTGTCTGGTGAGCACACACGCCCTATAGCGAAAACTTCTCCAAAAAAAAAGATATAAAATATTTTAAAATATCTCTGCAGGACATGAGTTCTCATTCTTTGAGTTTAAGGTGTATAAGGCACAATGCCTACTAAGCCAAAATTCAATCTTAATCCCTTTATTCCCCAAATTTTCTACTCATTGTAAAATCAAAGAATATAAGAACTAGAAAGAACTCTGGATATAATTTTAGTTCAATCTTTCATTTTAGAATTAAGGGGCAAAAAAGATGGCATAAGAATCAAACTACACTATACCAAATTGAAAAAAATTAATTATCTGTTAATTTATAAATAAATCCACAAGTAGATTTCCCAATTGAAAATTTAATCTTTTTTCTTTTATGTCACATGACCCCCTTATATACCAATTTATATGGGAGTATTCATTTATTAACAATTCTTTTCTTGTATTCTACTTATATGAGAATATTCTTTTGCGAGTTGGTGTGTTTTTTTATATAGCTAGAATAAAATAACTGTAAAATCACTTTTACATGGGCTTACAATAAAATCATATGTTATAGTAACCTACATATCATAAAAATCAATGTTTCTCAACTTTCACCACATATGAAGAGAGCATTACAAAATACTGATGGCCTAGTCCCATGTCTTGAGGGACCAATTTAAATATTCTGAGGTGTATCCTAAGAAGTGAGATTATTAAAGACTGCTATAAAGTACTATAAACTGTGTTTTTTCTTTTTAATCTTTATTCTTATTGAATAAAAATATTTATATTATTTTTATTAAATATATTATATTGGTATATGTTTTTCTCTATATCACTTTAGTTACATACTACAATTATGATATGGTATAGAAGTCTTGGAAAACCAAAACTGCCTTTGCATTTTAAATTCCTATTTTTGCTAAACTGTACCTGTTAAATAAAACCAGAGAGAGAAAATAGAAATTATTCATGTATAAAATATCTCAAAGTAGTTTTTACAAAATATATTCTGATAACTAAGTTCCATCATACTTTATTTTGAGCACAAGCTTGGTCTCTCTTAAAATGATGATGGGATTAAAATTTCCTTTGAAGAGAGAGATTTTTTTTAAGTCCCAAATTTCTTGGTGTCTTTCTGAAAGTCCAGCTGTTCATTCATTTGAAGTTTGAATGAACCTTGCAGGAACTGAGATGTTTTCAGAGTGTGAAGGTGACCAAGAACTCCAGCTCATGGAAGAGAGTGAGGAGGGTGTTTAAAGGCTTCCCAGAAGCACAGGGAACTAGAAGGAGAAGAACCTGAGAGCACAGGCAGTCTGATGAAGGTACACAAGAAGTTCTGCTTTCAGATCTTTGATGACAGACAGAAGGACACAGGCTGTCAGCCACTGCAGTGTTTGGAAATCTTGGGAAATGATGGCTCCTAAGTTATCTGCTAGTGACTGGGTCATTGTCAAAATTTCAGCTATCATCTCTGATCTTGAGAGTCTAAATCTCTCTTCATTTACTTCCATTACTAAAGAAGTTATTTTCTCCTTTAGGATCAAGTTGGTTCTCTTCAACATTCCATACATGTCCACCAGGCTCTGTACTTTGATGACTCTTTCTAGGCTGGTATCTTCTAAAGATGATTCAATATCTAAAAATTTCTTTGAATAGAACTAAACATGTCAAGAAATAGATGCTTCATTGAAATCGGTGTAGCCAGTGTTTATGAAATCTGCATTGTCCTTTCTCAAGAAGTCAACTTCTAACCTAAGGCACAAGTCTGAACAAATACAAAAGACCCACCAAAAAGCCAATGATGGAAATACACAACACTGACTCCCATTGGAGGCTGTTGTACACAAGGCCTGGTCTCATGTCATCTAGAAGCAGCTCTGCTATCACTTCTTGTGATGTCCCCAGGATCTGCTGAAAGCCAAGCTCCATTGTGGTTTACAATGCCTCCCTGGCAATGAAATCTGCCAGAGAGTTCCACTGGGTACCCATAGCTCCAACAGCTTCAACAAACTGCTGAGAACCCCATAGAGTTCCATCTGGAACTCACCTACCCACACCTCATAAACTAAACAGGTTACCAGTGGAGCTGGTCCAAGCAAAGGACAGGTAAAACTTTTTTAATATGGAAGACCAGCAGATAGCGTAATGGTTATGTCGTTGGACTCCCACATAGTTGATCATGGTTTGAGTCTCAACCCAGTGGCTTAAAACTCATGCTAGGAAAATCCCAAGACAAGAATGGAGGAGAAGGGATTGCAGTATGGCTGTCCCTCACTGGGGTGCGGGGGGACACTGGGGGAGTGACTTCTAGCATTCTGTCTCTCTGATGAGCGCACACACCCTATAGCAAAAAAATCTTTCTCAAAAAAAAAAAAAAACTATTATGTGCTTTTTGCTATGGTGGCCTCTTTTTTCTTCTCTTTATAACTTTATTTTTAAATTTTGAAATGTTAAAAAGTTCAATATACACACTGGGAAATTCACATATCTTAAGCGTACAATTTTGATAGCTTTTGACAAGTTTCACCTATGAAACCAGCACCCCAGTCTAGATTATAGCACATATATCCCCCCCCCAAATTTTCCTTGCGCCTCCTTCTCCTCTTTTGTACATCAGTCCCCATTCCCAGAGGCCACCCCCATCCTGACTGCTATCACCACGTATTTTTTTTTTTTGAGAGGTTTTTGTTATAGGGCACATGTGCTTGCTTTACAAGCTAGTGTAATAGCTCCCCAAAGATGTCCACAGCCTATCTGAATCTCATGAATATGGTAAAGAGGACTTTGCAAATGTAATTTAGGTTATGGACCTATTGGTATTGAGAGACAGATTGTTCAAGAATGTCCAGGTGGGGCCGATCTAATCACGCCTGCCTTTGAAAGCAGAAAATTTTCTCTAACTGGAAGTGGGAGAAGAGAGAAAGCAGAAGAAAAGTTAGAGAGATGGAAACCCTAAAAAGGTGCCAAAATGAGAAGGAATGTAGATTGCATGAAGGAGCTCCCAGCTGATAGTCTCAAAGAAATGGGGACCTTTGACTTACAACCTCTAGGTACTGAATTCTGCCAAACACCAGAAGTAAGTTTGGAAGTTCTCTCCCAGAGCATCCAGATTCTATCCCCTGCTAACCAGTGCCTTGATTTCACCACCTTGTGAGAGCCAGGACAGAGGAATCTGAGAAGCCCACCATCTGACCAACAGAAGTGGGAATACTAAATTGGTGTTGTTTTAAGCAGCTAAAAACAAGGTGGGAAATCACCCAGGGAGGATGGCCATGCCACAATCCCTTCTCCTCCATTCTCCTCCTGGGATTTTGGGCACACACGCACATGCATCCGGTGTTTCAAATCACTGGGCCTGGGACTCAAACCATGGTTGATTATGTGGAAGTTCAGCAACGCAGCCATTACATCATCTGCTGGTCCAACTCTAGCATATTTGTATGTTTAAATTTTTTCCTAATTAAAAAGTAACACTTATTGAAAAAAGAATCCAGAAATTTATAAAGAAAAAAATTAATTTTCTCCAAGTACCACTTCCCAAATGAACATTATTAATATTTGGTATACATTTTCACATTTTCCTCTGCACTTATACATGTTTATAGACATGTTTACATATGGATAAAAGGAGAGAGAAAGAATTATAGATTTCTCTGCAAAAGTGGGCTTACCGCACATACTGTAGTGTTGCTTTCTGTTTTCACTTAGTACATCATTAACACCGTTCCACATTCTTACATGGAAATTGACTTCATTTTTTAAATACTATTTAGTATTTTTTATACACATAGAATAAGTATTAATTACATGAAATGTACCATAGTTTATTTTAAGAACTCCAGATCCATGAATACTTGAGTTGCTTTCCATTTTTAACTATCAGTATTACAAACAATGCTGTCTGGTACATTCCCATACCAATGAGTGCTAGTGCAAGATTTCCTGCAGGACCGATTTTTACAAGAACTGTTGGGACAATGTGCTCTTTTATGTTTTGAATGCCAAGATCGAGGCAACAGCAACAACTTGATTTATTCTATTTTCCCAGAGGCCCAAGAGAAATTCAGTATACACAGGCAGAGAAGGAGACCACTCATCTGATATGCTGTGGAAAATCCCTGGCCAGAATTCATCTTCTCCTTGGTTTGCTCCAGAGTCCAAAATTTCTGGTGAAAATGCAAATCTTTAAAAGCCTTCTGCATTCATGCTTTAGTGGAGTAATGATTGGCCTTACAAAATTTGGGAGTGATAACATTCTTTGTAGCTGAAATACTAGCAGGAATTCACAATCTAGTTTAATCAGCACTTTTTTTTTTTTCATTTCAGCAGAAGATTAAATCATAAAATTTAGTCTAATGTTCTATTCTTACAATATTAGGGAACGAGCTTAATTTTCTAAACCTGAGGCTTTTGTGATACATAATCATTTAAAAAGTAATACCATATATCTCCAATGTAGGATAGCTTGTTATTTTAGATAAAGTGAGTCTCTTTTGGGTATAGTGTTTCATCTTCCTCCCAATTATCCAGCGAATCAGGCAGGGCAAAGAGCACTTTGGTTTTAAAATGAGAAAATGGAGGTTCAGAAATTAAGGAATAAATTAGGAAACATGAGCAGCTTTGTCAGAATTTATCATGTGATACATTTAGAATTTATTGGAAATAGAACTAAACTTGAGCTGACCTTAAGAGATATTCTGCAAGGTTTGGAACTGGGTTAACTTTATTGCTTTCTCTTTACTCAGTTTTTCCTCTTAACTTTTTTCTCAGTGCTATTTTATTTACTTTCTCCTTAGCAAATCAAAGTGTTTTTAAAGTTATGTTAATAAAAGATCTGATTATCCCTATAATGTTTAAATTGAGGTTTTATTCTACTCAAATACAGTGACTGAAATATAAAAACACAAAATTCATCACTAGTGGATTTGTCAGCTAAGATAACAAGGCCAGTCTGTGGGCCACCAGCAATAACATTAACAGCAGCTAATCCTTACCTTATTATTTCTATAGATTAGGCATCTGCTTTAGTCTATTGTGTTACTAGTGATAGAAATACTCAAGACTCGGTAATTTATAAAGAATAGAGGTTTTGGGGGAGCTGGCAGGTAGTATGGAGGTTAGGGCTCTGGACTCCCACATGGCTGATGACATTTCAAGTCCCAGACCTGGTGGCTTGCTTTCTTTTTTCCCTTTCTCACTCTTTGTCTCTTTCTCATCAAATTAAAATAATAATGATAACAAATAAAACATTAAATAAATAAATAATTCTTTTTTTAAAAAAAAAGAATAGAGATTTATTCAGTTCACAATTTTGGGGGTCCAAGGTCAAGGGGACACTACTGTTGAGGGTCTTTTTATTGGTGGTGACTCTGCAGTCCTGAGGTAGCACTGAGTATTCCATGATGAGAGGACAAGAGAGCTAGCCAGTCTGTGTCCAGGCCTCTATGTCTCTGTGTGTGTCACTCCTTACAAAGCCACTAGGATTCAACCAGGGAGCCCTACCCCATGACCTTATCCAATACCAATTGTCTCCCAAAAGCTCCACCTCTTAATATATTTGTATGAAGTCCCCATCTTCATAATACCATCACAGTAGGAACAAAATCTCAGTACATTATTTGGAGGAGACATTCAAACTGTAACAGATCCATCTAAAGTTATTCATGGTGACTCATTTAATCTCCACAATAACCGTGTGAGATGGGTTTTGTTACTACCTATTTTGCATAAGAAGAAAGTGAAGTGAAGAACCATTAAATTATTTGTCCAAAGTCATGTATTATAGCAATATTAATAGCAATAGACTCCATCATGCAGTGGCAGCTCCCCACTGTCCTGTGTGATACTCCAGGGCTTCAGAAAGCAGGTGTCTCAGAAAGCATACTAAGAGATATTACAGTGTAAACAGAGTTCTGGACAGTCTATCGAAGCCAAAAACACATTTGTAAGAATTTGGATAATTTCCTCAAGATCCCCACTCTCAGTTGAATCTGATCTAATGTGACTCTAACATAATTTGGCCTTTATTGACTTTCTTGCAGGCCAAGAAAAACAATGGAAGGAATTTATTCCATTTTATTAGATTAATATTCCTAAGTGTGTGACCTGTACAATAAGCTATTCATCCTTACCCACTGGTTCAGATTTCAGCTAAGTGACCTTTAAAACAACATTCTCCCTTTATTATCAAAGTAGCATTCAGTTACATAGTTGTAGGAAACTTTTGTTCTTTTTCTCTTGAGGTTTACTAAGCTGAACTATGTTTTTATTAGCAATAGTCATATTTTAAAGGTATTTTTTCCTTATGCAGCTTGAATATTTTAACAAGCTGAAACCTAATCTTGTCAATGTCACTAAAATTTAACCAAATTATTTTGAATATATACTGAAGTCGTTGCATACAATCTCAAGTCACAGTGCTTAAGTTCCAATTACAGCTATACCATTTACCAGCTATGTGACCTTGGGCAAGTTTCACAATTGTTTTGTGCCTTCATTTCCTTATCCATAAACTGGGGGTTTTGACAAAGCCTACTATAGTTTTGGGTATGAACTTGACTGAACTAAGGAATAACTTGAAGCCTGATAAAGTATTATTCTGGGTGTGTCCATGGGGGATATTTCTGGAAATGGTTAACGTTTAAGTCTGAACAGACCACATGTGGAAGATCTTCCCTCAACGTGGGCATGCACAATCCAATCAACAAGAGGCACGGAATGAATAACAATAAACAAATAGGTGTCTTTTGAGACAGAGCAAGATAGACTTCCATTGCTTCAGACATCAGAACTCAAGGCTTGTCTGCCTTCACGCTCCAGAATATATATCAGCAGCCCCCTGGGTTCTTATGCTCTCAGTCTGATCATGAATTACATCATTGGTTCTCCTGCCTCTGAGGCCTTCAGAGTTGAATCAAGCCATGCTATGAGCATCCCAGGATCTCCAGTCTGTTGTAGGACTTCTCATGATCACGTGAGTTGATTCTCTCAATGAATCCCCTTGTAGATATACACATATCCTTTTAGCTCACATATTACTCATTCTACAGTTAGAACAACCCTGCAATGAGTTACTAATATTATCTCCAATTTAAAGGTGAGGAAATCGTGGTATAGAATAGTTAATAAATTTATCTTAAGATCATTCCCTTAGAAGTCGAGAGCAGGATAAAAGTCACAGAAAACTGGAGAGAATGAAGGAAAGGAGAAGGTAGAGTTTGGGAGACAGATACAATGCTATACTCAGACAGGAAGAGTAAGTTAAGGCACACTAACGTCCAGCAGGGGGTCTGCAAATAACAATAATGTAATGTCTTTTCAAATACCTTGAAGAGAGGATTTTGAGTGTTCTTATGACAAAGAAATTATAACTGTTTAAGGTGGTGAATATGCTAATTATCATAATCTGATCATTACTCAATGCATACTTGTATCACATCAATTGTACCCCATTAGTATGCATAATTACTATGTCAATTAAAACAACAAAAAAATGGACTTATTTATGAAATTCCAACCCAACCAAATCTCTTCATCTGCCACAAAATTCTATATTCACACCAACTGCTATACTAAATATTCAAAAAGTGTTCATGACAGAACAAGACTCCTCACTGGAAACTCATATAGTGACAACTTTAAAATATTTGCAAAAGCCTACTTTCTTCTGCAGAAAAAAATAAATATAAAATGGAAGCCTTTAGGAGAAAGACTTGAAGTAAAATTTAACAATAAAAACTCCCCATCTCAAAGACTTTTTGGTAAATTCAATCATTTATGGTTAATGTTATAGGAAAGAAAAACATGAAAATTTTAACTTTCTATTTTGGATGTGAAAATACTTTATTCTCATTATCTCAAGCCTTTGAATGAAAAATAAGAAAGTAGGACAACTTAGAAGACAATACTTCAAAATCAATAGAAAATAAATAAGTAAGCATTGTAGCCATGTCATGCTCTTTGCTATAAAAGCTCTCCGTTTTTTCTTTTGCTTTTGATAAATTCAATTAGTTGCCCCCAAGTACAGAACGTTGCATGCTATTTGAAGTGAGTCAAATCCTTTGAAAAGGAAAGTTTGATTTGAACGAACTGTGGGAAGCCAATTTTTAAAGGGGCTAGATGCTGTGTACTAACATTTTTTCAGTGTTTGTGATTACTTCAGAGTTTTTAATGTGATGCTCTGTTCACTTAAACATGTTCCTTGAGTAAGACTTTTTTTTTATTTAAAGAAAAGAATAAAAAGTGACAATAAGCAGTGTTTCCTGGGCTGATGAGACTTTTATGTTGAAAAACACAGATTAGCACTTCTAAAGGAGCAATTCCATTTTTCTCTCACAGGAAGATTTCATCAGAACCTGGAGGAAGCAACCACTGATACATAATGACTCAAGAATTTCTGAAACATCTATTTGCCTCTGAAAGAAACATGCAGTAACTTAAAATTGCAGTGTCGAGATTTTAGTGAATGTAGGTCAAGTGTTACAACCAGTCTATGTTTTTATTCTTCTTTTTTTTTTTGGAGAGGTTTTCGCTACAGAGTGTGTGTGCTCTCCAGAGAGACAGAGAGAGACAGAGAGACAGAAAGCGAGAAATCACCCCCAGGGGGGGATGGCCACGCTGCAATCTCTTCTCCTCCATTCTCCTCTCGGGATCTCGGGCACACACGCACATGCACCCAGCGTGAGTTTAAGCCACTGGGTGCGGGACTCGAAACACAGTCGTCTACATGGGAGTCCAGGAACATAGCCATTATGCCAACTGCTGGACCCACAACCAGTCTATGTTTTAAAACCTCTCTTTAATATCCCCACTGTGGCATCACTATCCTGTGAATAGCACCTGTCGTGTCAAGAAACTTACTTATTCCTCAGGTTCTAAATGTTATACAGTCATTTCTCAAAGAAACCAACTTTATTCTAATGTCTTTTATAGCTCAAAGCAAGTGTTCAGTCATATTTGCATGCTCAATGTCTACTAAAATGTAGATAAACAAGGACTCAGAGAGCTGGTTGAGCGGAAATAAAATGGATTTTCTTGGTCATACATTGCTTTGCCTTCTAGTTAGTTGTGTACTTGTCTTATTTCCTCAACTAGATTCTAAACTATGTGAGGGCAGACATTTTGTTTCACACATCTTTGCTTCCTCTAGTATTGTATGATGCACATAGTAAACCCTGAATATTACTTATTGTATTTAAAAATGTGAATGAATGAGTAAATAAATATTAGTTTAGGTTATTCATCAGAGACACATTTTATACTGCTCTTCAAAATCAGGAACAAACATTTATATTCTATTTCGAACACTTCAAAGAATGACTTCAATTAAATTTCCCCAAGTACAAATTTCTACACAAAGCAACCTGTAAGTCTATGTAATGTGACTTTGTTGTTTGATTATATATTTTTTTAATTTTGCCAGAGGGCATGTGCACTTACCAGAGGAAGAAAGAGGGAAAGTGAGACAGTACCCCATGGGGAATAGTCATGCTGCAATTACTTCTCCTCCACGTCTCCCTCCTTTAATGATTTTGGGCATGCCTTCACATGCTCCCAGTGTTTTTCAGGCTTCTGGGTCCAGGATTCAAACCATACAATGGGCCATGAGAGATCCAATCACCTTAACCACCATACCATGGGCTGGCCTGCTTCTTGATTTTGAAGGTGTATTTTTTTAGAAGCATGTAGGCTCTTTATACAATACTTTTTGTCCAGTCTTTAAAATTTATAAATATGATAGATTAAAACTCACTTAAGGGACCAGCAGATGGCATAATGGTTCCATCACTGGACTTCCACATAGTAGACCACAGTTCAAGTCCCAAAACCAGTAGCTTAAAGCTCATGCCAGGCTCATATGCATGTGTGCCCAAAATCCCAAGAAGAGAATGGAAGAAAAAGGATTGCAGCATGGCCATCCCCTATGGGCTGATTTCTTGTTTTCTATTTCTCTGTTTCTTTCTGTCTCTCTGGCGAACACACGTGCCCTATAGCAAAAATCTCCATTAAAAAAAAAAAAAAAAAAAAAAAAAAACTCGCTTAAAAGAAAAGTTATATTTACATCTCTCATGAGATTTCTACATCCTATTTGTACCCAAGGGAGATATTGGACATGAAAATGAACTATTAAAACTGAATGGAACCAATATATATGCTATAGAGTGTAACAGTTCAAAAAATAATTTTATCTTTTCAACAAGATAAGCATGAACCTTTGGTTAAATATTTTGGAAAATGTAGAAGTTGACAAGTATTAATTTGTATTTGAGTCTCCTCTTAGTTTGGCTTGATGAAATAGTACAAATTACATATTTATTCAAATTCTGAGTTTGCTATAAACCAACTGGGTAACCTTGGACAAGTTTTTTTTTTTTTTTTTTTTGGAGAGGTTTTCACTGTAGGGTGCGTGCGCTCGCCAGACAGAGAGACAGAGAGACAGAAAGTGAGAAATCACCCCCCAGGGGGAATGGCCTCGCCACAATTCCTTCTCCTCCACTCTCCCCTCAGGATCTTGGGCACGCACGCACATGCGCCCGGCGTGAGTTTTAAGTCACCGGGTCCGGGATGCGAACCATAGTCAACTATGTGGGAGTCCAGCAACATAGCCATTATGCTAACTGCTGGTTCCCATCTTGGACAAGTTCTTAAACCTTCCTAGACCTCCATTTTTCTTCCCTATCAGCAAGATTTTTTTCAATGATTAATATATACATTATAAAGTATTTAGCATTTAGCATACTATCAATAATTCATAATTAAAAGCTATTATTCCCAGAGTAATAGAGCATGACTGTTGAATGAAAGAATAATTTTAAAACACTATGATGATTATTTATGTAATCAGAAACAGCATAGACTTTCAAATCAGTCACTTTATGAAGCTATTTAATTGTTCAGTGAATACTGCCTTTACTAAAAATAATTTTCAAACTCTTCTTTTGAAATCATCTTTAAACTACTTTATGAGCTACTTAAAGTAATAAGCAGAACCTTAAAATCATACTTTGTTTATTTTGAAAAGCAATACCCAGCTGTGTTACTCAATTGATTCACAGACTTGGCTATGAATGACTGAGATGTTTACAGAAATATAACCATTTGCCAAAAAATAAAAAAAAATTTTTCCACCCTTGGGAATCATCAAAACAAGGTTCCAAAAATGCAGAAGACAGTTCCAAAAGGTATTTTAGGCAATGATATTATTGTTAGACTTAGTATCTGCTACCCTAAGAATTTTTAAAAGTGGATGTTATTTACTTGACTGAAAAGTTCTATAAACATTATGCTTTTTAATATATTTGACTATACATATTTTATTCGTGTATTGTTTCTTCATTGTTGTATTGCATTTTATTATTATGTAGGGGAAAAAATAAACAAGATATATATTCGAGTGATGGACCAAGACAGATGGTCGTGTTAGGTCCTCTATAAGTTTGAGCTCTCTCACCAGGCTCTGATACACACACTGAGTCATCCAGAAACCTTGGCCAGAGATAAGCTCTTAGCTCTTGAGACAACAGCTAGGAGAGCCAAGGTATGGTAGGAGGGAGAAGAACCGTCTCTAGCTACTGGTGTTCTCCTGTACACTGAGAAAGAAATGTTCTTCCAGATATCCATTGGAGAGTTTTCTTCATATTCAGTCTCTTAATTACAGTTTGGAAAGTCAAGTAATGATCTTTGTTACCACATCTTTCCTTAGGCACAAGGTCATGGAGAAGGGAACTGCTGGGAGACAATCCTTGTGTTGCAGCATATCTTGTAAGTGAGGCACTGAATCCTCTTTGTTCTGGATTGTCCTTTGCAGAATGTTTGGAAAGATGGATTTAGTGTCTCTATTCATAGCAAGAGGCAGGTTTACTTACAGTCTTAGAGACAGATACAGTATCTTCTTCCAGAGTAAAGGGCAGGCATGCTCACTAGGCAGTAAAATAAAGGTGCAGCTTCTTTCTGGAGTAAACAATAAGCGTGCTAACTATTCATTACAGAAGATTCAGTTTTCCTGAGCTCAGGGGTTTTCTTCCATATTGCCAACCTTTGAGTGTGTTTGTATCTTCATATTGCCCATAGGAACTGGGAGTTGGGCAATTAGTGTGTGTACACACATACACACACAGATACTGGGCCTCTGGCTACTGCTATCACTGTGAATAATAAACTTTATCATTGACCCCTGAGTCTCAGGTTTTCACTAGCATTTTTGAACTATGTGGCAAGCTAACTTGTTAGCTTACAAACAGGATAAAATCTTAGATCTTTTACAGTTTTTACAAAGAACATAGAGGGGCCAGCAGATGGCATAATGGTTACATTGTTGGACTCCCATGTAGTTGACCACAGTTCAAATCCTGGACTCAGCAGCTTTAAACTCATGCCAGGAGTGTGTTCATGCATGCCCAAGATCCCAAGAGGAGAATAAAGAAGGGATTGTGGCAAGGCCATCATCCCAGGGGGCTGATTTCTCACTTTCTGAATCTCAGTCTCTCTTGTCTCTCTGGCAAGTGCATGTGCCCTATAGCTAAAATCTCTCTTGAAAAAAAAAAAAGTAGAAATTTGAAGGAATACTAAGCAAATAGGATAGTCAAGAGCAGTACTTTCCAACAGAAGTGTAAGTGTAGCTACATGTAAGTTTACATTTCTAGTAGTCACTTGAAACATTTTTAAAGAAATGGGAAATTAGTTTTAATACTGTATTTAACCCAATATATCCAAAATATCATTAATTTAATATGGTATTCAATGTAAAAATTATTGAGATATTGAGATGGTTCACATTCTTTTTTTGTACTAGGGCTTTGAAACACAGTGTTTATTTTATGCTTGAGCAGATCAGAGCCCCTTTCCAAAGCTCATTAGTTACATGTGTCTACTGAATCCTATGTTGGACAGTGTAAGTCTGGAGAACAGGACTCACTGAAAGCAAGATGTCCCGATTCAATTCCATGAATATGATCAGGGTCCTGTGAAAAAAGGACTGCATGTTCCCATAAACTAAAAAAGTGCTGAATTATACAAAGTTGAATTTATTTTTTTCAAGTCTCTCAAAGTCTTTAAAATACTGAGGTTTTCCTAACTTCTTTGACTAAAAACTTGTTTTTCTTTCAGATAATTTTATAAAATTGATGTTACTTGCAAGGCATGTGAACATGGCTGACAGAGATTGCATTATCTGGTATAAGCAAGATTTTAAATATTCTCTCCTGTGGCTGCCATAAATACTACATGCCAAGACTTAGTTCTGAACATTTTGACCACCTTAGTGCACTGCTCTGCCAACTTTCTGTTACTTTCCTCTGTCACATTCCCCTTTCAGCCCTCATAACTTTGCTTCTAGTTGCCTTGGTTCTTCTCTCTGTGGATCACCTACATGCCACTATCCAATTCATTTTATCAGTTAGCTTTGACCCTTTCTATGTCTCCTTATTTTTTTTTAAATGCATAACCTTCTATTCATTTCCTAGGACTACCATAACTAGCAACTGGGTAGCTTAAACAAGAGAAATTGATGATCTCACAATTCTCAAAGTAGATATCTAAGATCAAGGTATGGGCAGGGTTGGTTCCTTACAAGAACTACATGGAAGAATCTATTCTTTGCTTCTCTCGTAGCTCCTGGAGGATTGCTAGCAATCTTCAGTGTTCTTTGGATTGTAGAAAAATTATCACAATCTCTGCCTTAGTTTTCACCTAGTGTTCTCCTTATGTGAATGTCTATGCCCAAATTTTCACTTTTTCCCAGTCCTGTTGGAATAGGGGCCCCCTACTCTACGATGACCTCATCCTAACTAACACAACTGCATTAACACTATTTCAAGTAAGGTCACTTTCTAAGGTGCTGGGGGTTTGGACTTAGGCATAACGTTTTTGGAGACACATCATCCAAGTCATATAATGTGCAGCAAATGCACTCAGCAAAAGTGTTCATCATAAGTCAAGGAAGGTTCTCAAAGAAATAACCTCTATGCTCTTTTTCCCAACCTACAGATTCAGCCCTGTTTTCTACTACTGCCCTACAAAGATCTTGGACTACTTCTGAAATGTAGTACTCACTATTTCCTAAAAAGTTGCATTCTCTCATTATACTAATTCCCTATTACTGATGTAACAAAACATCACATTAGAGCCTAAAACATAAATTTATTGTCTTGGAGTTCTGGAGAAAGGAAGTCAGAAGGGATCTTACATGTTAAAATGAAGGTGTTTACAGAGTTGCTTTCCTTTGGAGACTCTAGAGGAAAATCCATTTCCTTGAGTTTTCCCACTTCTTCAGGTCTCTGTATTCCTCAGCTGTGGACCCTTCCTCCATGTTTAAGGAGGCTGCACCACGGCTTCAAGTCTCCCTCTCTCTCATTTATGCTTCTGTCACCATATCATCTTCTGGAATTATGACCCTCCAACATCTCTCCAAAAGGACCCCATGTGATTACACTGGGCCTACCTAGATAGTCTAGGATAATCTCCCCATTCCAGGATTCCTCACTCACATCTGCCAAGTATATAGGGTAACATAGTCACGGGTTTCTGAGACTAGGATATGGATGTTTGGGGAGGTCATTACTCTGTTTCCACACTCATATTATGGACTTCACCTGAAATACCATGTCACCATCACCTCCTTTTAAATCCTTACTCATTTTTCAAGTCAAGTTAAAAGATTATTTTTTTTTAAATTGCTTTTCTGATTCCCTACTTAAGAATTCTCATCCTCTCCTGAACTCTCAGAATGCTTTTATTATTAACTGCCCCATGCCTTTTCTGGTGTATTGGCTTTTTTCTCCTCTTGTCCTATCTCTCCCACAAATGGCAAGTTCTAGAAGGCAGGAAATATATTTTTACTCATATGCAGAATCTCTCTCAATTGTTGATGATAACTATTAATAGTAGCTGCTCAATTTTTTTGATTTATTGATTGATTATTAATGACACACTTGGGTCTGAATGGAGCCAAATTAGGCTCGCTTGGAAGCCAAGGGGAACCCTGAACAGTGGTTCAAGTTGAGCTTACTTCAACCACTTCACCATTTTTCTATGCTGTAAAGACAGGCAGTGAATTGAGATAAAAAAAAATAAGGCGGGGGGAGCTTTATCATCCAACTGACTACAGGCTGCATGGTGCCATTTGTAGAATTTTAGAAAGTAAAAAACTGTGGTGATAGAAATCAGATCAGAGTTTGCTATGGGGGAGCAAGGGGATTGACTTCAAAGGGACAAGGGGAAATTTTGTGGGTGATTAAAAGTTCTAGATCATGGCAGTTGTGATATCATAATATAATATCATATGTGTCTGTTAGAACTCTCCAGATTTTTGCAATTTATTATGTGGAAATTATTCTTCATAAAAACTGGGCTTACTTTTTCTTTTATTCATATTAGAGTATATGCCTACATACACGAGAGACAGACGAACACCCTCCACAGGGTCTGATCACACCACAATCTCCTTCCTCCTGTCCTCTGAACTGTCAGATCCCAGACACTTGGATATGTGCCCAAAGTATTTCAGGCTGACTAAGCTACAGATTCAAACAGTGGTCACCATGTGAGAACTGGCTTTTCTTGGGCAGCTTAATACCACAAAACGAGCACCAGGTTTTAAAATACTGAGTAGATAAAAAATTGAAGAAAAATGGAAAATGAAAGCCTAGACCAAAGTGAAAAAAAGAAACCACGCAGAAAAAACTAGAAAACAAATGTTCACTAAGTAAATAAATAAATAAAACGATAGAGGACAACAAGCTAGAGGCTTAGACAACATAGTCTAAAAAGAATATCTAAAAGAGAGTTGAGCATACCTGTAGGCCCTGCTGGGAGGCTGAGGCAAGAAGTGCACAACATGGTGAGACCCTATCTTCAAATAAATAAATAAATAAATAAATAAATAAATAAGAGGCCCCATATAGCCAGCTGGAGGCTATCTGGGAGGCCCAAGTTCGGGTCCCAGGACAATCTGAACATACCAAGGATGGTCACACATACCTATAATCCTGGCTAACTGGGAGGCTAGGGCAAGAGGATCACAACACAGTGAAACCTTGTCAAAAATACCTATTTCTGTCTCTCTCTCTCTCTCTCCTACCTTCTCCTTCCATCTCCCTCATAAAGAAAAAAAGAGAAGAAAGGAAGAAAACTGAGAAGTTAGAAGAGCTTTGTGAAGCTCCATCTCATTCTAAAATTAGTTTAAAAAATTCATATGAATCAAGAAACCCTCTAGGGTGCAAAAACTTGTACTGTACAGTGAGTGGTGAAGGAATGAAATGCAAATACCAGTAACACATAAGTCAAATGAACAAAATGCTACATTCTGTACTCTTGGTAGTTTAAATTTAACCACATCAGCATGCCCACGCCAATGACCTATGAACAATTAAAGTGAAAAATAGCAAGTAAGATGGAATTATTGCAAATGATGAACCACAAAGGAATTACCAGGATGAATTTCCTGGAAAAGTGTGTTCTGAGCCAGATTTTGAAAGAAGAAATTGATCACATTGTTGGGAGAAATACTCCTTATGGGAAAGAATGTCACAAGGAAAGACTTATAGTCAGAAAATAGTAAACATGAGGAAATGTTATTTATTTTTCTATTGCTATACACTCCTAGTATAGTCTGGAAATGACAACTGAAGACTAACATGTCCCTATTCTCTGAGAACTGCCTGTCTTCCCTGTCAGCTCATTCCAAACTGAACGCCTCAACCTCAGGGAACACTTCCAGTGTGTGCCTCATAAATTAGCATCTTGCTCTGTCTCCCTACTACTGAATGTGTTTGACTACACTATTCCTGGTGCAGAAATCATGTGTATTCCTCTTCTGATCCCCAAAGGTATAGTACATTCCAGGGCTTATGGTAAGTTACAAATAAGACAAAAATTTGACTTATTAGTAAAATTCAAAACTAACCTCTAAAAGAAGTAATAACATGCTATTTCTTCAGTAAAAATATTTCCTGTATTTATTTATTTATTATTGTATGTTTTTTATTTGCATTTAATCATTGTACATCTCTATAGCATACAATAAGGTTTTTCAAAGCATGCACGAAGTGCGTGCCAGTCAAGTCAAAGATAGTACCAAATAAATCATCCTCAACAGGTAACTTTCCATTCTTGTGTGTGCTAAATGTTTTGTTTTGTTTTTCCTGAGCCCCTCTCACCCACCCCCTACTAATCACCAACTTCCTATATAGTCTCTGGTATTTACAATTGTCCTCCCTACTATTATATCTTAAAACCTCCTACTCATCTTTTCTTTTTTTTAATTATACAATAAATTATTTCTCCTTCAAATAGTGAAACACCTGAATGTCATTGCTGTTGTTTTCCTTTTGAGAAAATGATTCCCCTGTCCTTCTGCCCCTTGCCTTCTCCCCAACTCCACCCTCCCAAAAAAGACTTAGGTTGGTGGATACTCTGTCAAGGGACTAGAGATCCACTGGAGCTAGTTTATTTATTAAAGGCATTTTCTTAGTACAAGCCTGAAATCTGGGAGCATCAGGAATGAGAATACATTCATATGTATACACATGTGGGGATAGGGAGGAGATTTGGAGTGGAGACAAGGACAAAAGATTTAGACTTGTTTGCCTTTTTCTGTCTGCTAATTTTTCTTGAAGGCATAAAATGATCTGTGAAGCTGATCCAGTGAACTGTGAGCCCTGTTGTGGCCACCCATGGGTGGATGCAAAGTAAATCCCCTTCTGTTCATGTTCAGTGATCACACGTTGCCATCACAGCAGGACTTTACGAGTTGAACTTTATTTATCCTTGAAAACCAAGGAGCAGAAGTGTCTCCAAGTGAGTCTAACCACAGCTAGCCTCATGACTTTTGATGTTTCTATTTGATCTAATTTTCCCTTTTTATCATTATTTATTCCTGTTTATTTGATCCAATCTTCCTAGGAGTTATTGGTTTAAAAGACCTATTGGAACAACTTGGAGCAACATTTAATGATGCTGCTCTCTGGAGTTATTTTTTACCAAACTACTAGCTTGTTCTTTTGAATTAGACCAATTACACAGCAACATAATAGGCTTATTTTATTCCTGTATTTTCTTCTTTCTTAATCATTTCTATTGCCAAATGGTTTCTCAGGGCTTATTTGCCAGTCTTCACCAGAGGAATGCACAGAGATATTTTTTCTCCATAAGGGATTTTCTACATCAACCATTCAGTTCAGGGCAATCTGGATTCTCTGTCAAATTCAGAATTTAACAATTCATTACCACAATTTACTCCCACAAATGCAATTAGTAAATGGTATGGTGAGGACTCCATAAAAAGGCAAACCACATTTTAAGCCAAAAGCAGGATATTTTCCTTATTGTAGGTCTCCTTAGTGACTTTGATACAAAATCATTAGTCATCATTGGGGGATTATCTAACTGTACTTAGCATTAATTCCTCCTTCCAGAACATCTGGAAAAATACATCCAGTATCAAATATCTCTATATATGAAAATAGCCCTTTGATAAACATTTTTAATCTTTTCAATATACAGCATTACACAGGCTTTACCTCATTTCCTCTGGAATAAAGTATGTATTTCTGATGGTCTTATACGGCATTACGAAAGTCCTATGATGAGTAAATGAGAAAATGCATGCGCTTGAAAGATGCTGTTTACTCTGCATTTTCAAAAGCAGAGAAAATAGACTATCTCTAAATGTTCTCCCAATTGATGAAGAATGATTTTAGTGTCTCTATATCTATACAACTACAGCAGGGATGATAGAATAGCAATGAACACTGACAAATACCATTCCATTCAAACATTTAGTTTGACGCATTTTTTAAACTTCTCCATGAAAAGAAGAAGAAATTTTACCCTAACTACATAGAACAAGAATATTTTTTTCTGAGATGATTGTCACATCGTGTTTAAAATTCTCCGTGATAAGTTCTTAATTTTAAATGTCAGAGGTTAAAAGGAGCTTAAATACCATTAATTCATCCTTCTCTTTTACAAAGAAGCCCAGGAATGTAGTTACAGTTGTGTATTGAAAGGCAAGGCCGAGGTTAGACTAGATTCTGGCTCCTAATTCATTGCTTTTTTTCTTCATTGTGATCATCCATCCAATTACCAGGTCCTTGTCTGTAATTCCCAGTAGAACCATAGAAAATTAAATCAACTTATCTGAAAAAATAATATCCCCACTCCATCATTATAAGCTCAAAGTCTTAAAAAAATGTTTTAGCAGGGGTTTTTCTTGGTGTAATAGAGGTAGTAAGGTCCAAAGACATGACTTTCATCTCTGGTTTCATTACTTACTAGCTGTTTGACCTCAGGCCATTGATTTAATTTCTAAGAACTTCAATTGCTTTACCTGTAAGGCGAAGCAAAAATATGAAACATCCCAGCCTTTTCTTAGTTCTGACATTTGATAAATGTTTTATTCATCAAGTCATTCACTTGCCAAACACTATCATGAGCATTTTACTATTTCCCACATTTACTATTTTATTTTCAAACAAATCCTATTTGTATAGAAGGAAAATCTTCCTCGCACAAGGATGTTATGAAGATAAGTTGATACAGGTACGTAGTGCTCACCATGTAGGTATGCCACTTTTGCTTTCTTTATTCTAAGTAATTCACACATTACTTTGTTTGACTTTGCTCAGTCAACAAATTTTGGACAGCTACTGTATACCCACTGTTGTGATAGGTATTATAAACATTACCTGAGCAATGATTCTTGATCTCAGGAAATTTATAATTGATAATGCAGAACTAATACATGAACAAATTTAAGAACAAATTGTTTTTTTAAAAAAAGTAATGATCTGATCATAGCTAACATATACTTAGTAATTATTAATGAGAAATTATTCTAATACCAAAAGTGCTTTAATTTATCTTCAAAACAAAAATACCCCTCCCTTGGAGATAGGCACTTTTATTATGTCTATTTTACAGATGAGACACAGGTTTAATAATTTACCCAAGGTCATCTTCAATCTAAGTAGTCTGACTCCAGAGGCATTTTTTTTTTTTTTAGTTACTATGATTGATCTTGAAATTTTAATAGGTCAGATACAGAAAAAATTGGCTAAAGCAGCTGGAGAAAACATGTTCACAATGAAGTTCAGTGGACTCTTGAATGCCTAGAATTTTTTAATTTACATTTAACCACTGTACATCCTTCCAGCATACATAATAATTTTCCCAGCATAAATACAGTGTATACCGGCACAGTCTAAGACACTACCATACACATTATCATCAACATATACCTTTTAGTTTTTTTGTCAGTTGAATGCCTAGAATTTTAGAACAAGAGTTAGGATACTCTGTGCAGGAGTAATAAAACTATCGATAAGAAGCAAGGATGCCCAGGTCAGCAGTCTTGGTCTTCTTCCATTAATAGCAACAATAATTGTTGAGAACTATATGCCAGGAAATTTGCTAACCACTTCACAGGAATTATGTGATTTTATCCATACAATAATTTATATTGATAATAGGTACTTTAATTTTCCTCCCATTCACCTGAAGTGTTGAAGTACTTCCTTAGGCTCAGAACTAAGATCCAAACCATTATATCATATTCCAAGAAAATAGGAATCTTAGTGGGTGGTTTGTTAGCCATAAAACAGGGTCTATAGACCTTCGGAAAAGATTATCACAATATAATCATCTTCACCTGTTCTTATCTAGCTTAGAGTAAACTGATGCAACATGAATTTAGTCACAGAAGATGGAGAGATCTGGATTTTCTCCAAAGGGAGACAATTCTAAGGAAAAATGTCAACTTGGAGAATGTGCAGAAGGAATGAACTGTCCTGAAAATATATATATAGTAACCACTCAAGTTACAGCCTTACAAAAATGTGTGTTATTTCATTGTGAATTAAATTCAGTTGCTCACTCTTATTGCCCAATATAAAGTAAGCAAAGTTCTGCCAGAGAATGAAGGTTTTCTAAAGAAACCAGATATTCTCCTTGATGCAACTCAGATATCTTCCAGAGCCTAGGAATGACATGTTTAAAACCGTTTGGCCTAAGTGCTCAGAGAAAGTCTTCTGAAATCAGCTCATTCAAAGTATTAAGTTCCTTCAGCTGTTATTTACTCTGCAATTCATTTATCATCTATGAAAAACTTAATATGTGATTTTTCACAAAGTGCTTTGAGTGTGTAGACTCAATCTCCTTAATAGTCTGTAACCTCCTTGAAGTCAGAGACCATGAGTCATCATAATTTGAGCATAAAAATGACCCATCCTTCAGGGATCTGTATGCGGTTAATCAATTATAAGCCACTTCCATTAAATTGTCCGTGTCTTTGCTTAGCTTCAAAATTAATCTTCCACCATATCGACAAAACTGAAAAAGGGATATTTTTGAGTCATTATGGATTTGGGCCATCTGAAAGAAATTTTAATTGAAAAAAAGGAGAAAGATTTTTTAAGGGGTCATTAAAGTTTTTTCATTTGACTGATCGTTTTGTTTTGAAAGGAAAAAACACTCAAAATTATTCTAAATCTACAACTATTACACATTGCACAATCGTCATAAACCTCTGTTTTCAAGCAAGGAAAAGAAAGTGAAAATCTACTTTGTAGCTGTTTTTAATTTGTAGTCAGTTATCTACTCACCCCATAAAAACAAAAATATGGGATACCATGCCATAAAGAAGCACACCTCATTTTAAATAGAACATACAAGTAGAGGGAGAGAGAAATGGTGATAAGTTGCTATAAAGAGAAATTATTAATACTTTCTTCTCTTTTCTCTCAAACTTTGGTTAAATGCCAACTTTCACACTCAGAGTAAAATATAAGACCATTTTTATTTACTTCAAGAATTAGACAAGAACCACTTTTTTCCAAATTGAATTAAAAGTTAGCTTTGTCATAATGACCTGGAAAATGAATGCATTGATAAAGACTTTGAACTTGTATGATGGTTCTTTGCATTGTTTCTCATTACTCCAAGTGTATATGTATTGTCCACAGAGTTAAATTAGGAATTCTTGAAACTACATCTTCTTCCAAGGAAGAGTTGCATATAAAATAAGCACTCTGCAATTGCAGGTTAAGAAAATGAGAAGTTGGGACCAGCAGATGGTATAATGCTTACATTGCTGGACTCCCATGTAGTCGACCACAGTTTAAGTCCCAGACCTGGCAACCTAAGTTTCACACTGGGTGGATGCGTATGCATACCCAAAATCCAGAGAGGAAAATAGAGAAGAGATTGTGGTGTGGCCATCCCCCCAGGGGGTGATTTCTTGGTTTCTGTCTCTCTGTCTCTCTGGCAAGCACATGTGCCCTATAGCAAAAAGCTCTCTTTAAAAATAAAATGAGAAATGAACACACATAAGCACAGGAAACATTTTGGCAGCTCCTGTGCATGACTGGGCCTTTTCTGCTCAGATATATCCTCAGCCGTTTCTTCTCTAGGATCATTTCATCTTTTCTAAGGCTCTTTTCAGAAAGGAGGTTTGGATCTCTTCTGCTTCTAGATTCCACAAAGAAGTCTGGAAGGTCTACCTTACACCTGAGCTTGGGACTCACTGCCATGGGGTTAGAAGGGGTAGAAGAGCTAGTGCATACCCCATTCTCCGACACTCAGTAACATCCACCATTTTCCTATAACCTTCTTCTTCCAATCTAAGAAACTTAGTCTAGGGTAGGAGGGCTTACCTGATCCATCTCAAAGTCTTCAAGACTCTAGCTTATGCTTGGAGCATTTTTGGTTTGATTTTACTTTAGGACCAAGCCTAAGTAAAATCTCTTCTCAGTTTTTATCTAATTCACTTCTTTCCTGAACCATTAACCCAGACTAGCTTAGTGTTGCCTAGTCTGGAGGTAGAGTAGAAAGGAAGAAAAAGAAAAAGGATTGCTGTGTGTGTGTGTTTGGAGAGAAAATCAAACCATTTGTGAATAAGAGAAAAGGAGTCCCCAGATTGGACAGAGGTTCACTTTGACAAGGTTAGACTGTGGAGGTGATATGAAGGTGGGTGTAAGAGAATGCTAGGATGTTTGCATAAACTGTCCCTTTTGAGGAGAAAGATTAATTTTGTTTTGCTCTTTCCCCCTAGATTATAAAAAGAGCTATCCTGAGCTTATAGTATAAAATTACTTTCCTTAATCTCTTATTCTCCTTGTAACTGCCTTCTACTTAGAAAAATGTAATATGCCACAACAGTTTTGTCATTTGTGCTGAAGGCATTAGGGGAAAATGAAAGCCAACAGCATATTCTCCACACCTGACAGAGGCCATATGGAGGTAGCTACACCATAGCCATGTGGCCCAAAGTACAGCTGGAACAGGACAGAAAAGTGCATCATTCAGAGAAGTGTCTGGCAGACGGACAGGTGAAGGCCAGGTACAAGACACTCTTCCCTCTCTCCTACATAAGAGGACATTGGCCTGGGGACTTTTCTAGATGATATATAGATGGATGAAGTCTGGCTACAATGGATACATAAGTCACCATGGAAAATATTCTGGAGTGGTACTTGGCTTACGTTTTCAGTTCTTCCCCATCCACTTCCCTGGCAACTTCTCCTTTTTGAAGACTCAGGTCCTCTCCCTCATCCTTTCTGAATTAGAATTTAACCCTTCATGTTCTGTGATTCCAAATGTTTAACTTATCTCTTCCTTATAACATATCCCATTTCTGGAGCTCTTTAGGAAAGGATTGTTTTCTCTCTGTTATCTGTATTTAACATATGCTTAATATATGAAGAATGAAAGCATGAGAGGGACTAAGCCTCAAACTACTGGAGACTATGAATCTAGGGAGAAAAATAGTCCCATAATTATACTATAGTCATTCTAAGTACTATTTGTAATTATTTTTTTCTAAATAATTATTTATTTAATTTTATTTATTATTATTTTTCTTAAGTCACCAGAGAGAGTGAGAAAGCAAGTTGCCAAATCCAGGACTTGAATTGTGTGGTCAGCCATGTAGGAGTCCAGTGCCCCAACTACCATGCCACCTGCTGGCCCCACTATTTATGATTTATTTGCTACATCTGTGCATTTAAATGTCTTAAAAGCTGCCCAAAGTTAATTCAACAATGTTGGGTTCAATTATTTTCATCCAAATCTTCAATTTTCCATATACATTTCAACGTTAAAGAACCCTTCAGAGAAAGATGGATTGGGCCAGGGTAGTATAGATTACCCTCTGAGACAAACAATCCTCAAAGACCTCTGATCCTTATCCCACATGTTCTTGATAGACTGGTTGGAGACCTGTTCCATTTCTTCTCACTCTGACACCTAGGCTGGTGGAGTATTTACCATCTCTCACATTTGTAGTCACTTTAGTATAAGGAAAAAAACTCCTGAGAATCAAATAAGACTGTTGGTTCCAGAAGTGATACTAGGAAGAAGAGTCTAGAATTGGTTGATTTGTCATCACGATGGCAATAAGGATCCAATTTCAGGGGATTAAGTTGGGTGGTAATAAACAAGGGGTATAACGCAGACAACTCATATGGCCTCACTGAGTTAATGTACATGTTTCTTCTCAAGCCCTTGTTTAGGGATACCATACTGAGAGCATGAAATTGGCTATTGAGAGAGAATTCACACTCTAGGTACTGGCAAATGATACCAGTAGAACTTTCTTATTGTTATCATTATTATTATTATTTTGTTTTTCCAAAGAGTCAGTTTCCCTGCACAACACTGTGGTAGATCAGAGCATGCTGAAGCAATTAAATGCTTCAGCCTAGAAGTGACACACATCATTTCTCTCTCCCACTCACATATTATTGTCCAGAGCTATTACATGGCCCTGCCCAACCACAAGAGAACTAAACGGCAAAATTCTTCCCTGTTCCAAGAAAGCAGCATTGGAAGTACTTAGTTTGGTGAACATCAATGTCCACCACATCACACATATCTGAACAAAGAAACACATCAACACCTGCGGTCACAATTTAGCACCTCTCTTTTCTTCATTCATTATGCATTAAATAAGCACACAGTATACTGGCCACTTTCACTTTCCAGTTTCAGATTACCCTCCCCACTCTTGTTTTCACTTGCCAAATAATCTGCTTGCATTCCAATTTCAGTGTTAAGTGTTTTCTTCTTAGAAAACCCAAACTCTGACAGTACCAGATGAAAACCTAAGAAGCAGATTTTCAGGATGAGACTCCAATACTGACTCATTCACTTACCAAATGACGAGGACTCTTTGGGATAAAACACGGCATGTTGTAGTATCACAGTTACTAAAACTTACCTGTGAAGATTGTGATGGGATACAGTAGACAGTGATTCACTAGCTTCTGCCCCATCTCTTATATTTGATTGACCCAGGACCAATGGTAACTTTAAGCACTGTGAAGGTCATTGCTTGTTAAGTTCAGTTTAACATGGTAAAAGAATATGACAAGATCAGGTCAGTCACCTACTAACTCAGCATAGAGTAAAAACTAAAGGCTATTATGATTTAAAACAACACAAATTTATTACCTTACAGTTCTATTAGAAGTCTAACACAGAGCTCACTGGGCTAAAATCAAGATGTCAGCAGGGCTGCCTTCATCCTGAAGATTATAGGAGAGAATAGGATTCTTTGTCTTTTATAGTTCCTAGAAGCTGCCATCATTCTTTGGTTCATGGCTCCTTCTCCGTCTCAAAACCTGGCAATACTGTATCTGTCTGTCCATTCTTCCATAATCACATTACCCTCTGATCTCAGCCTCTACTTCTAAGAACCCATGTGATCATACTGGATCTCCCCATCTCTAAATACCTCACATCTACAAGATCCTTTTTACTAGAGGAACACATTCACAGGTTCTGGAGATTAGGATGCAGGTTATCTTGGGGGGCCATTCTTCCATGTACCATAGTCCATACCCAGATCCTTCAAGACTCATGCCCATCATACATGCAAAATCAATTTACCCATCCTAACATTTCTAAAATTCTTAATCCATTTCAGTATCAACCCCAACCTCTAAAATCTTCTCCTAATAATAATAGCAGCTCCAAAGTCCCATACGTTATCATTCATCTAAATAAGGTGTGGGAAAGACTCCATATGATCCATCCTGGGGCAAAATTTCTTTCCAAGTTCGGCCTCTCTGGCACGGTTGGTAGCGTACTGAACTTAGGACTAGAAACCACATGGCTCACCACAGCTTCTTCTACCACGTTAAATTGCTCTTAACATCTTGGTCAACCTGAAACACTGGGATCATGTACTCAAGATCCTAACAAGCTGGAGGCTAAGGGAAGGAGATCATGGCATATGACCCTGTGGAGTGTGGTTGCCCCTCTCTTTGCCTCTCTCTCTTGAATAAAAAAAGAAAAAAAGATACTTCCATATGGACCTGTGAAGTGAAATAACAAGTTACCTGCTTCTGAAATACAATGGTGGAACTAGCATGAGATAGCCGACATTTCCAAGGGAGAGAATGAAAAGAAGAAAAGAGTTATCTGTCCCAAACATTTTCAAAATCTAGCTGAAAAAGCTCCATTGGGCTTCAAGACCTGAGAATAATCCTGTGTGGCAAGATGTTCCACTCATTGTAGCTCAAAATTCTACTCTGCCCTCACAGTTCTGCCCTTGGACTCATTCTTCTCTTTTCTGAAGGACAACAGTTTACAGTTCAGTACTTTTATCAGCTTAATTCCTTCCCCATTTCAGGACTGAAGCATTCATCCACCCAGCTCTTAGGACTGTTAGTAATTGATATCTTTCAGCTGAGTTCCTCTCTGAACTTTGCCCTCAACCTTAAATAGCTGCCAATGCCTTTTCACTCCTCCTTAGAAGCAGCCTGCATTCAATACCTGGTCAATACCCATTCCAGAACTCTCTGAACAATTGACTAAGCACTTTCTTGCTATTGCATTGACATTTACCTCCTCCACCTGCCTAACCTTACATCTTCTCCCACAGATGTTAAACTCTAGCAAATTTTCTGCATGGAAATTTCTATCCCAGAGATTTTTCTTAATCACCAGGCAATAATGGACCCACAGCCCTAGGATCCCCACTTGGCACAATTAAGAAGCTGCCAACCTATGAAAATGTCTGAATGCCCTCTTAAAGGTAGAGCTAACACAGCAGCCCAGAGATGACCTTCTAGGGATCATGCACTTTTCTTCAAGATGCATGTATACCCAACAGCAGAAGACAAAGGTCTTCCTATTCACCCAAACAAACTACTTGCACTGAAATTCTTATCTTCAGGTCTAGATCCAGGAAACTATGATAACTTTGCAACAATTATAAAATTGAATATTAGCAATCCTGCTCTTAAAATTCTGGCAGGAGGCTAGATGGTAATGCAGTGTCAACACTGGGTACATATGTACCTAACATGCACATAAGAAAATCCCAGGTCCATAACCTATGGCCTCTCTGTGCATGTCAGGTACACATGTGTGCCCAGAATCTGGACTGGCTGAGGCTGGGGGTAGGTCACAGCATAAAGACCCTGTTGACAGTGTCTCTCTATTGTTCCCTTTCTCATGGAAGAAATAAATTGACTTTGGGACAGCCACATGGAATAATGGTTAAGAGAATAAGAACCCACATGAACAACAACTGCAGTTCAAATCCCGGTGCTGGTGACTTGAAAAACATGCCAGGTACACGTCCATGTGTGTCCCAAATCTCAACAGGATGGAGAAATGAAGAAGAGATTACAGCGCGACCCTGTTTCATTTGGGGTGCTTTCTCCCAGTCCTCGCCCCATCTCTCTGTCTTTCTCTACCAAGTATACATGCCATCTGGCAATAAAATAAATAATAAATAAATAAACTAGTAGATTTAAAAATATCTGGCAGAGGTAGCTGCAATGGCACAGTAGTAATGCAGCACTCTATGATGCTGAAGTCACATGGGAAGGCCCCCAGTTAGTATCTCCGTGTCTCCCTGTACATGTGCTTGCCCCAAATCCTTGCTGGCTAAAGCTAGGGATAAATTGTACTTTGTCAAGGGTCTCTCTCTCTCTCTCTCCCTCTCTCATCTCTCTCTCTCTATCTCATGGAAGAAACAAATACATTATTTAAAAAGAAATAATCTGAAAGAATATCCCACTTCTGAGGGATTCTCACCAGTCAATTTACCTGCTCAGACTCCAGCCTCCTCCTATGATGCTTGCTCACTTCCTTTCTTATTCCTCTGTCACTTATACCCAACCCCTTTTCTCTTATCACAGACTATTCACGCCATACACTGAGGACTTCTTCATAACCAAATAATATATATGTAGTCCTAAACAAATACCATCTCCTTGATGAAAGCATTTGTGTTAGCTCTTAAAGCTACACTTCCATCAACCCACTACTTAAAACTCCAAGCCAGTTGCTCTTCCGTGGACTTTGAAGATAAGATATGCCCATCTACTCGCACATTTTTAACCTACAAGCTTTCCTAGCAAACAAAAAGCTCTATATCATGGCATATACATGAACTCTGCCACCAACAGATGTGTTGCTTGTCACATAGATGAGGTCAATGAGGACTTAATAACAAATGACCTTTGTAAGAAATTTTGGAAATAGGAAAATTTCTAGATGGAGTTCCTTTCCAGCACCATACACAAGAAGCATTTGTTTACTTGAGTCCAAATCACCTTCCTGGATATTAAACTATTAAATATAAAGCAGAATCTCCTTTAGAGATAGACGTGGGAGTGTGCCCCCAGGAAAGTGAGTTCAAGAGTCTATTATTGATAGAGAAGATAGAGAGCTTGTATTCAACTTATTCTCCTGTCATAAACAACTATAAAACTGAAAAAAAAGGGAAAAAAAGATTTTCAGGCATTAGACAGTAGATCATACAACAGGAAACAGAAAATATGAACTCTGTACTTATTCTAATTTCCTTCCTCAGAGAATTTTCCAAATTGCAATGCATGGAAATGGAGCCCAAACGGAAAGGAGTGGTCTCACAAGCCAAACAAACAAACAAATAGTTTGGGACTGCTGAGGTGATTACAAATTGCAGGCAGGGCATTGGAGAGAAAGGAATCACAGAAAAGGGGTTCCATCAATCAAAAAAGGCACATTAATTATGGGAGAACATGAGTATGATGACTGAGCTCCCATCAGAGACAATAGAGGCCAGACGACAATTTAAAAAGTATCTATCATTTTAATGCCAAAAGAGAACTACCTACCACCCCAGAGTTATATATTTAGCAAAATATTCATCATGAAAAGTAGGTAGAATGGAGTAAATACAAATATTTCAAGAGACCAGAAGATGGCATCACTGGACTCCCACATAGCAATTATTGTTTGAGTCCTGGACCTGGCACCTTAAAACTCATGCCAGCCAGGGGGACCAGCAGTTAGAGTAATGGCTATGTCGCTGAATTCCCACGTAGTTGACCGCAGTTCGCGTCCCGGACCCGGTGGCTTAAATCTCACGCCAGGCGTGTGTGCGTGCGTGCCCAAGATCCCGAGAGAAGAACAGAGGAGAAGGGATTGCAGCGTGACCATCCCCCCTGGGGGGCGATTTCTTGCTTTCTGTCTCTCTCTCTATCTCTCTCTGTCTGTCTGGCGAGAGCACACACCCTATAGCAAAAACCTCTCTCAAAAAAACAAAAACAAACAAACAAAAAAACCTCATGCCAGCCACATGTGTGTACCTGCCCAAAATCCTAAGAGGAGAATGGAAGAGAAGGAATTGATGCGTGATCATCCTCCTGGGTTTGGGGGGGATGATTTTTTTGCTTTCTCTCTCTCTGTCACTCTGGAGAATGCATGTGTCCTATAGCAAAAATCTCTCTTAAAAATAAAAGAATGTTTTTTAGGGGTGAAGGAAAATTATACCAGATGAAAACTGAAGAAAGAAAGAACATTGGAAATAAAAACTAAGTCAGTAATATAAAAAGTCACTATTTTTACCTAATAATTTTCTTGGAAGACAATCGATTCTTTAAAGTAAACAATAATAATGTTATAATTTAGACATTATTTATGTAGAAGTAAAATATATGCTAATGATAAATGAGGGATGGGTAATACAATTAAACTATTGTAAGGCTATGAAATTTGTAATGTAGGAAGCAGAAATGTAAGGAGTATGAAGTAGGAACTGGGAAGATTCAGATAAGAAGTCCGGAATAGGTCAGATATAAAATATGAAGTATTAAAATATTAACTCTGGGGCCAGGAGGTAGTGTGCAGGTTAAGGCAACTGGATCCCACATGGTTGATTCTGTGGCTCAAGTCCTGAACCCAGCAACTTGAAAATCATGCTTGGTGCATATGTGTGCATGCCCAAAATCCTGAGAAGAAAATGGAGGAGAAGGGGATTGTGGCATGGCCATCATTCCCACTGAGGGGTGATTTCTGATTTCTCACTCCCGCCCCCCTCTACCCCCTACCCCCACGTGTCTCTCTCTGGTGAATGCATTTGTCCTGTAGTAAATATATAAATAGATAGCTCTAGCTAGATAGATATAAACAGATCCTGAGTAGATTTTGATAAGGATGTACCCTGTTAGCCTTATATAGCTGAAAAGTCAATAAAGGAAATCCAATGGAATATTTTGATAAATAAATAAATTCAATGACCAAAAAATGTAACAAACGTAGGGAAAAAAAAACAAATAGTGAGATACTAGACTCAAACTCAATGACATCTATAACTGCATTAAATGTAAATGAACTAAACCCTCCATTTAAAACAGAATCACTACAGACTGATTGACAGCAATAAATGTTCTCTTTAAGTTATTCACTGATTATACAAATCATTGTTCCCCACTGCCATGCACTGTCAATATGAGAACCTAAAATGATTGACTCTCACAGAGGAATGAGACAGCTTTGTTTGTATTTTTTATGTTAATTTTCTTGGAAGATAGGGAATCATAATTGGAACATATGATTATAGCAACATTGTCTGGAAGTTTTTTTAATGTTCTAAACTATTGCAAAGGACACTGTATAATTGACTGTGATGCTTTTCAAGAATAACTGAACAAAATCAGTCTTAAATATTAAAATTAGTATTAGGGTTAAATATACATTAAATTACTTTACAAACTTATTATGAATGTATTTTGCAGCATCTTTCTCTTTCAGATAGACTCAAGTATTGTTTTGCTCCTAAGGTTTTATAACAGATCATGCATACATTCAAAATGAATTCCTTTGATATCAGTGGATCTTTAGCATCCACTTAGTATGGAATTGGATTTGAAAAATATAATGTCTAGTTATTATAATAGCTTTAAAATTGCACTTTCCAAGAAAAAAAAAGTGAGCCTGGGATTACATTGGAAATAAAAGTGCATTCTGAAATAATTTAAACATATGAACTCATAAAGTTTTATGATTTGTAACAGCATTTTCATCTTTTAGACTACCAGGAAGAAAGCAGCTCTCAAAATCTTCTCTAGTTCTGTTCTTTAAGCAAGGGCAATCAATAACACAGAAAGCACCATGAATTCTATTATAAGATACTCATCTAATAAGTGATCCTCAAATTTGTTAAATAACGTTAATGCAATTAACATCAGGTGATTTTCAACATCTCATAGAATAGAGTTAAAATAAGATATTTTTACAGCAAAGGATGAGGAAAACGACGTTTCAAAATAGGTATAAAAACTCTATTTTGATCCAGACCTAAGACATACAAAGGACCCCAAATAGAATCAACCCAAGAAGATCGCCAAGGCATACCATAGCCAGATTGACTAAAACCACAAAGACAGAAATGGCAAGAAAGAAATGTCAAGTTAACTACAAAATTTATCCCATCAGGCTAACATTGGACCTCTCATCAGGAACAATGCAAGCCAGGAAAGAATGCGAAGATATATTCAAAATGTTCAATGAAAAACCATTTCTACCAAGAATACTGTACCTGGCAAGATTATCCTTCATATGGGAAGAAAAGATAAAAACATTCTCAGATAAACAAAACCTAAAAGAATTTACCAACACCAGACCAGCTCTTCAGGAAGTTCCAAAGGGACTGCTATACCAGAAAAATTAAAGACAAAACACACAAAAATAAGACAACAGAAAACAACCAAGAAAATGGCCAACTTAATAGTAGGGATAAATTCAGAAATATCAATAATAATGTTGAATGTTAACTTCCAGAATTTAAATGGAAAGATCAGACCACAGTACCACTGCAAATTCAACAAAGGATTAATTACAAGAGACTAAACTGGTGAAATAGAATTTTATGACTTGATTAAAACACTACTGATTTTCTTCTATGCTTTGTTTTCCAGATTTAGAAATTTTTTTTTGAGCTGTTGATAAGATCAGCAATTTGTTAAAAAAATTTTTTTAAGTCGACACATAAACTTTTCTCCATTCCTGACCCCTCTAGAACTGGAAAATATTTGTGAGCATTCTTATCTTATCTTGGGGCACAAAGGTTATTTGCATAATTTCAATAATATTTGTCACTTTGCATCAGAAATAGGAAATACTATTTATTGCCAGGGCTTTGACTGCAAAGTCGTTTCTGAAGATATGACCAAAAAGCTAAGGAACTAAGGTAGATCTCAAGAAAGCCAACAGAAGCTCTTGGAAAGATTGCCTGGTACCATAAACAGTTTTGCCTGGCAGGTAAGTAAAGAATGTCACTTCTCAACAGGCCCTAAACCCTACAGACCCTAAAAACTTTCAAGTACAGGTACTTAAAGGCACAGTCTGATGGTGAATTCCTGACTTAGCTCAGTAGCTTTGGGAGTTTTTTTTAAAGAGTCTAATCTGAAGTTCCTTATGAAAGGTTACAGTACAGAAGAATGCTCAGTCAGAAAAACTCTTGGATATCAATGTTTATTGCGGCCCTATTCACAATTGCTAAGACATGGAACTAACCCAAATGTCCATGAACAGATGAGTGGATTAAAAAAGTGTGGCACATATACTCTATGGAATACTATGCAGCCATAAAAACAACAAGACCCTGGCAGAAATTGGTCGAATGTGGAAGATTTATTGCTGAGTGAAGCAAGCCAGGCTATGAAAAAGAGACATTGTGTGTCTCCACTTCATATATACCCATGGTCTGCACTCTATGGTGGAGATTCAGAGATTGGAGGACATAAAAGCAGTGAAAATAGCTAAGAACATTGGAGACAGTTTTCGAAGGAGAGTGGGAGAGGGGAAGAGTATAGGGAAGGAAGTCAGGGAAGAAAAAGAGAAATGTAAGACATGTGTGGGACACAGAAATGGCTTATTACCTATTGATGATAACATGTACGGTATTCTCAACTGGACTGGTCTGAGGTATATTTTATGCTGGGTAAATTCTCTTTACAAACCAAAAGATGTATAGTGATCAAATGTTTAATAATAATAATAATAATAATAATTTTATAAAAAGGTTCCAGCAGAGCCAAAAAAATCAATTAGTATTTTTATGCAGTTTTATGCAAATAACAGACCAAACTGTGACTAAACTTATTTTTTTTGCAAATAAATTAGTTTATGCCTCTCTTTAGTAAAAGGGAAATGGAGAGAGGAAAAAAATGTTTCATAAGAAAATTACAGTGCACGTGTTACTAGATACTAGCTTTGTTCATATCTGTTTTATGACTTTTTAGTACCTACCTACTGTTTGAACAGTTTCCTAACCTTTTTCCTGGCTTTAAGTCTTAAGCAAATTTTTTCTTACCATTTTCTAAATTTTGATTTATTAAAGCTAAAACTACTTTTCTTAAAATTAAAAATAAATCAATACATTTAAATTTTTTTTTAAATGAAGAACATACCTACTTAATGACTGCAGCAAGCAATATAGCCTCAGCTAGGTGCTACTTTATAGTATGTTCATTCTACTCATTAAGGTTTATGCCTAAAATCAGACATGTGTTCATAGATACATTTATGTCAACTGCACTTACTACTGAAAGTATTTAGTTTAATTAAGATCTTTTGTGAAAGGGCTGGCAGGTGATGTGGTAGTTAAAGACATTGGATTCCCATATGGCTGACTACAGTTCAAGTCCCAGACCTGGAGGCTTGCTTTCTCCCTTTCCCTTTCTCTCCCTCTCTCTGTCTCTCTGTGGTCAAATTAAAACATAATAATAATAAAATGGAAATAAATATATCTTTAAAATAAGAGATCTTTTGTGAATCAATAAAATAAAAATTAAAAAAAAAAAACCAGCTTTAGCTACCAGAGACAGTGTGGGAGAAGTGTAGGAAATGGCAAAGGGTGAGAGGGAGGGAATGAAGGGGGAGAAAAAAAGAAGCAAAATATGTAAGAAACAAGAAATGGAAAATTATTTATTGAAGATAATATGTACGGTAATGCCCTTTTTTGAGAATTATTTTATTACATTTTTATTTATTTATTTATTTTTAATTTGATCAGAAGGGGACAGAGGAAGAGAGAGAGAAAGAGTGAGAAAGCAAGCCACCAGGTCTGGGACCCAAACTGCAGTTGCCCATGTGGGAGTCCAGTGCCCTTAGCCACCACATCACCCACTGGCCTGGATAATATCTTTGACTGAGCCAATGTACAGTGTACTCTGGATGGAAAAACTTATTTTTTATGCTGCAATGATATACAGTGAATGGACATAAAATAAGTAAATTTCAAAAAAAAATCCATAAAACAAATATGAAAGCATGTTCCATAAAAAATAGAAAACTTCTATTTTGATTCCTTCATGTTGAAATTACTATTTTTCAGAGAAAACTATTGATACAAAAGAACATAGAATATGTAGATAACACGCTTTCATAACAATTGATTTTTCTAAATCATGGTTATTTTCTTTTTAAAGATAATTGAGACTTTCAAGTTTCCAAGAGAAAATGGTAGTCACATAAATATTAATTTATATTACACAATTTTTGAAGAAACATGTAGATCAACAGAGTGCAAATATCATCCATAGTCTTTATGCCTTTGCACTGTAGGAAGATAAAACACATAAACACACACACAACTACACACACAATTCTTTGAATAACGTCAGAGACTAGCAGAGTGTGTGTTGGAGCCCACAGCTGAGCTAACGTTCAATTGAATTGCAGAATCTACAAGTAAATGTGTCAGGCCTGGGGTTGAGTTGGTCCTGAGCTTGCCTTGGGCAGCACAGTAAAATCAACCAACCAATGAGGATACATCCAGGGGATTTAGCTCATCTCCTGAAGAATTACCCAGCGCTGGCATGAGACCCAGGGATCAAAGCACTGGCTGCAGAGGTAGTCAAAGGAAAGGGATTAAAAAAAAAGAAAAAATTTTTTTAAAAAAGAAAGAAATGAAAAATATATGTATACATAAATAAAATTAAAAAAAAAAAAAAAAACCTGTGCAGGACCAGAAGGGTAATTTTTGGTAAGGTGACACATTTAGGGGAAAGGGAGAAATCTCCATGGAGAAAGTGGACATTGGAGGTGGCAATGGAGAGTGGAAGAAAGCAATAGATGATAAGAGCCTTAATGAAACAAGACTGTGATAAGGAACCAAGAGAAGAGAGATAACCTAACTTCTCCTTTCCGAAAAATAGACACCATTTGTTAAGTAAATTTTTTTTATTGATATAACAGAAGTGAGTCCTCCAAGCCTCACTCGCCCACCCATATTAGATTGCCTACTCTGATGGAGCAGGAAAATTCAATACACAATTATGAGCATATAAAGAATCTGCCATTCTAAAAACAGGGGCAAGGGGGAAACAGAATATGAGAAATGAAACAACTTATAAGAAGAAATGCTCTTTTTTAAAAAGCTAGGGAACAAAAAAATACTGTTACACAACACTCCAATGGAAATTAAATGTGATTAATTAAGACCTAGTAGACATGAAAAAAAAAACCCACATTAAAATAATCAGAAAGTCAAAAATTTTCAAGTGAACAAAGCATACAGATATGTGGAGCAAAGTCTGCGTGGACAAGACTATCCAGTGCACTATATGGCAGCCTGCTCGGCCAATGGCTGCCCCCTTTACTGAATTTCCTTCTGTGCACTGAGAAGACTACATCTAGGCCCTTAGACCTTCACCTTGCCTGGATCCACCTTGACCTGACATTTTCCCACAGAGCCTTCTTTCAAAAGTCAGTGTAGTCCTGATTTCCAAGCTTATATATGCTGATGTGCTTTCTGTTCTCATTACATGTGCTCAGTGAGCAACAAAGTCCCTGAAGAACCAAAAGACTGCCCTGTTAAAACTGACCTGGAACACTTAGGCAATATCTGTTCCAGAGAAACCAGACTGACATGGTTTCAATCTTCTAGAAAGACTAAGCAGAGATGTGGCCAGACATAGTTCACTCTAGGTATGTTTTAGTTAGTGTGGTGTCATGAAGGAGCTATTCATGGCTCGCCATTCTCAAGACAACCAGCCATTTGTAGAAAGATTTATTCATATAGTGTGAAACTATTAGAATCAAGTGACCACACATTTTTTTTTTTTTGGGGGAGAGATTTTCACTGTAGGGCGCGTGCACTCGCCAGACAGACAGAGAGAGAGAGAGAGACATAGAGACAGAAAGCGAGAAATCACCCCCCAGGGGGGATGGTCACGCCGCAATCCCTTCTCCTCCATTCTCCTCTCGGGATCTTGGGCACGCACGCACACGCGCCCGGCGTGAGTTTTAAGCCACCGGGTCTGGGACACGAACCGCGGTCGACTACGTGGGAGTCCAGCGACATAGCCATTACGCTAACTGCTGGTTCCCAAGTGACCACACATTTTTGATAGATATTGATGAAAACAAAAACTCTTATTTAGACATCAAAACTTTGTAAATTCAGTGCCACGTACTATTCCTGTCAGAGTAATCAAGGAACTCAAACAGAAATTCAAAGTGCTGGAATAAAGGATATTCAAAGCATGGCTTGCAAAATGGGTTAATAATGAGCTTCAAATTGTCAAAATCAGCTCTCCATGGAGAAACAGCATGTGAATTACTGTTTATAGTACTAATGGCCAAAGTAGAATGTCAAATTTTCTCTGCTTTTAGAGCTGACAAAGCAGATAATTCTGTGATACAGGCTAAAAATTGTTACAGAAAACTACGGGACTCAACGAATCTGAAGTTTATCACTCTAATAATATCACATATCACATGTAGACTTAGTTTTCTGACCACATGGTCCAGAAGATTCTAGAACACTTCCATTCTTATAAAAATAATGAGTCACAGTGTTAAGCAAGAAATTATTTTTATAATCTCTTTAATTTATATAAAATTATAGATTATTCTCTTTAGTAATGATGTGAGGTGGATGAGATTTTATCTCCATTTTACAGTCCCGAGTGGAAACACTGTTCCCATATTTAGTATAGGACAGATCTGGGAGGCAAGCCCCAGGCTTCCACATCCATAACTGTTTTCCCATGACTGACACATCATTTTAAAATAATTGGATCTCACAATGCTCACAATGAAAGAGTAACATCTATTCCTGGTAGTTTAACTCTGGAACCAATCAACCTAATTAATTATTTTATAACTTGGCACATTTTAAGGCATTGTTATCCCCCTAGATTTCATAGCTATGTTTGAGGGCCCCTAAGCCAAAATTGCAGCACAGATGATCTGAAAGGACCAGGGAACACAATGGGTAAGTAAGCTTTCAAGTTTTACCTCAGTCTGGCACATCCTCACCAACACTGAGATGGCAAACTGAGGCAACTAAGTGAAGGGAGCAGAGGCAAGCCCACAGATGGGTGGACACTGATTAATACAATCAGTAGCAGACTCACCTTTGCTATGATGAACATTGCCAGAAACCCTGCTGCTCACCTACTCTCCCACTGCCAATAGAACAAGAGTACTTCTAGAGTCCAAGTTATGCAAGGGAAATGGTTTAACCAAGCTGCTTTCCTGGGGCTTAAAACTCCAGTTTCATCTAGCTAATTCAAGAAAATGGTTTACTCTCTCCTGATCTGTCTTTAAGGAGAGAGCTGATCATCAGGGAAACCAGGAAATTGACCCAAGGGGAAGAAAATATTGGACATCTCCAGAGTTGTAGATGGCATGGGGGCAACACAATTTGCCACTGCATTCTAAGAAAAAAACACTAATAGGATTGAAGGAGAAAAGTGGTCTTAGCTAAGTGCATCTTACCAGTAGCAGAACCAGGAGACTACCAAGATCAGGGTCTGCCGACTAATCCTGGTAACAGCAGAATTTCCTCATACAAGGTACGGAGGTCCCTGAGGAGGGACTGTGAACATCCTAAAATTCCAAGCATAATTTTGAGTATATACATTCCTGACAAAGGGGTCTTTTCTCAAATGCTGAGATAAAGACTTAAGACAGTTGCAGGCTAGAACACAAAAGCCAGCAGATAACACTAAGAGCCTGTCAAATCTGAAAGCTCTCAAAGCTGTCAAAAAGTTGGACATGGGAGAGCCATGGGAGAGCCAGCTGAGCATTTGTTTTGGTGCTTCTTCTCAACTGAATTTTTTTTATTTGAAAAGTCTATGCTTAATAAATAATTAATATTCAGAATATACAAAGAATGCCAGAAGCTCAGTAACAACAAAGCAAACAACCCAACTTAAAAACAGGCAAAGGACTTTAACAGGCATTTCTCCAGAGAAAACATGTAACTGACCAAAAAGTACATAAAAAGGTGCTCAATATCATTAACCATTAGAGAACTACAAATCAAAACCAAATGTTCACCTGTTGAAATATCCATTTTGTAAGCAAATAATAATGTGATTGAATGTATAAAAGAAAAAGAAATGGAAAAAAAAAATGTGAATGACTGAAAAAAAAAAAACCCACAATGAATATCACTTCACACTCATTGGGTAGACTATTTTTAAAAACAAAACAAAACAAAAACCTTGAATATTACAAATATTGGTGAGGTTGTAGAGAAGTTATAACCCTTGTGCTTTGTTGGCAGGAATGTAAAAAGACACAACTGTGGAGGGAAATGGTATTGCAGTTCCACAGCATAAAACAAACATAACAATTCTACTTCTGGGCATATAACCAAAAGAACTGAAAGCAGGCCCTCAAACAAATATTTGTACACTCATGTTTAAAGCAGCACTATTCACATTAGCAAAAGGTGGAAGAATCCCAGGTACCCATTGATGGATAATGGATACACAAACTGTAGTATATCCACACAATGGAATATTATTTGATCATAACAAAGAATGGAAATCCCCAGTTTCAAATATGCCCCTGGGTAGGTTCACTCCTGCAATAATCTTGGGGAGCCTTATACATGTTTGGGTTGTTCATTCACCAACATTAAAGCCCAGGATAGTACAATGAAGCAGGGATCCTTCCTCTACGGCATGTACTGATTTCAGAGAAGGCCAGGCTAATGTGGAAAATACTGGAATTTTTCTTTGCATCTGGGCTGTGATGAAGGGTGCCTGTCATGAGCATAAACCACTCTATTTAGTTACTATTCCTTTCCAGTTTCTGAGGTTGGAGCTTACAACAATCTTCTCTGAAGAAACTTGTTAACAATTCAAAAAACAAAAACATACACTTCCAATGCACTGTGCTTTCAGATATTCTGGGTCTAGTGCAGCTGGCAGATGAACTAATTGATGCATGCACCCAGTAGCCAGGTGACCCCATCTCCTTGAGGAAGCCTACTTTATTCTTGGTGGTGTGATGGCCCACCAAAAGGTGGAAAGGGCACAAGAAACATGAGATATCCTGGAAATACTTTCCTGGGAAGCCAGTTTCATAAATGAGGTCTTCTAAACAAATGAGGCCAAACTCCCTAGATGCTCTTCAATCACTGTATTGTCTGTCAGAGTGATGGTGTTATTCTTGACCTTGGCTTGCCCATGTTTCAAAATGAGTTCTTGGACAGATTTCATATTTGGAAATCCCCAGGTCACATAAGGTCCCACTATCCGCCTTGTTTTTAGGCTTTGAAGAGTGACTTTGACAAAAACACCACTGAAAATTTTCTTCAAAGATAGTCTTGCAGTGGTCTTCCACACCACACTCACCCCATCAGTCTTTCTGATGCATACAACAAAGGCCAATTGATGTTTTTCTGGCACTTCCAAGGAGTGAGCCTTCACTTCTAGTCTATACCATGTCACACTGTTGCCACCAGGAATCATGTAAGAATGACTCCAGTTGCTTAACTCTAGGCCCTTTTTCTTTCCTTTGCTTTTTCCTTGCCAAATGTTGCTTTGCTTGGGTGGTTTTTAGGGCTTAATAAGCCTTTCTCTTTTTCAGGAGATTTTCTGGAAACAAAGAAATCTTTTGCTCTGGCTCTGCCATCTTTGTGATGTTACTCAAGCAAGAAATTATTGAGGTTATACATGAAACTATTGCATTGATCCCAACTCTGAAATTTAAATTATCAAAACAAAACTAAAACAAATTTAAATATCTTAACTGGCTTAATTTGATAATACTTTATTCTATAAAATACTCTAGGTGTTCCAATGACTGGAGCAAAAGAAATTGGTTTTACATATAGAGAAAGGCTGAAGAAACCAGAAACAAACAACAAAAAGAAGACTGGGCATTTCAAAATTGTGCATCAGGAACAGGGAAACAGACCGGGGGGAGGAGGGGAGGAACTGACTGGTGTATATCACATTACTACAGGGTATTTTTAAAAATTTTAGTTTGGTAAGAATTAAAAGTAGAGAAAATTTTATTATCTTGCTAATTGAAACAAACCTTTTTGAGAAGTTGACTCTTTCTTTCTCTCTCCTCACTACTCACAAAGTCAGATAATCATCTTAGTTTCAATGTGGTGATGTGGAAGTGACTCCATTTTGGTTTGGTCACTTAGGCCTACTAGAAGCACTTAGCCCAAACCAATGGCCTCCTATTAATTTTATTTAACAGAGGTGAATAAATTGCTGTGTTTGTAAACAATGTCAACTTCAATACAATATCTAAAGACGATGAGAAAATACTGCAGTATGCCATCTTCCAAACTAGAGAATTTCTTTTGATGTAATTTACCAGTGATCAGAAATCTTCATATACACTTTATGGGAAAATAAGGAAATAATGGAATCAAAACAAACACCAAATGTAGCTGAACTAGTGGAAAAAAGAGACATAGGTTTCAAAAGGAAAAAAATAGATAATAATGACACTAACATGTTTGAGAGTTCTAAAGGGTAAGACACAAAAATGGAAAATTATCTGTTGATGACAATGTGTATGAAAATATCTTTAACTTGACTTCTATACAATGTTTTTCTGCTGGGAAAATTCATCTTGTATGCTGTAAAGATATACAATGATTAAATATTAGTAAAAAAGAAAATAAAGAAGAAAAACTCCTCTATTACTATTGATCTGATGAATAAATAAATGATCATTAATCTCACTCAATTAACATTGCTTTACAAGATAATGTCAGGATTAAGAAGTGCTTTTGCCGAATCCAGGAGAAGCAAGGGAGCAGGCTTCAGAAGACATGTACATGGCTCCTGAGAACTAGTGAGTTCAGGGAATAAAGAAATGAAGACTTTCTACTGATAATTCAGGCTCCAGCCCACAAATCCAGTGGTGAGGTGAGGGAGCAGGCCTCAGAAGACATGTTCATGGCTCCTGAGAACTAATTGAACTTCAAGTTTGGGAAGAAACACACTTTCCGTCAGATGACTAGAAATCACCGCAAGACCACAAGAAATATGGGAAAGTAAGAAAATACCTCTCCTCTAAGGGAAAAGAATAACTCCTCTTCATCCACAGACAGTTCAATGGAAATCATGGAAATGTCTGATAAAGAATTTAGAACATTCATAATGGCAAAGCTAACAGAGATGGAAGAGAAGAGAGACAATGAACTGCAGAAGAATAGGGAGAAAAGAGGTGATGAGTTCTGGGAAGTGAGGGAATTCTTGCAAGATCTAAAAGAGGAATTACACACTTTACAAAAGAATCAAATGGAACTGTTAGCAATGAAGACTATAATATAGGAAGTCAAAAATCTCTCTTGAAAGTATTAAAAGCAGACTAAACCATACAGAAAATAGAATCTCAGATGTAGAAGAGAAAATTCCTGGCCTAGAAATATCCACTACAAAGACTGAGAAAATTATCCAAAAATTTGACAATAATATACGAGAAATACTAGATACCATCAAAC
>NW_006159897.1:1244062-1301559 GCF_000334495.1 Tupaia belangeri chinensis | reverse complement strand
ATATATATATATATGAAACTAGAAATGGAAAATTATTGATGATAACATACATGATTAAGCCACTATGCAGTGTATTCTGGAAGGGAAACCACTTTTTGTATGCTGTGATGATAATTAGGGGATGAATGTAAACTAATTAATTTTAAAAAAACGTTTCAGGAGAAAAAAACACAAAAACTGTTTTTCTTGAAATTAAAAAAATGCATATTTGATGACTACTCTCAGCTATATAATCCCAGCTAGGTGCTACTTTATAGTATGTTCATTCTACTCACTGAGGTTTATGCCTAAAGTCAGACTTGTGTCCATGGATATGTATATATCAGTTGCATTTGCTATTGGAAGTACTTAGACTAATTAAGTATATTAGCAAATAAATAAAATGGGGGGGGGAGGCATAGAAAGCAACCATGGATACCAGAGAGAGTGTAGGAGGAGGGTGAGACATGGCAGAGGGTGAGAGATAGGGAATCAAGGATGGCAAAAATGACAAAATATACAGGTAAGAAACAAATGGAAAATTATTTGTTGACGATAACACGTATGTTGATGTGCTTGATTGAGCCAATGTACAGTGTATTCTGGATGGGAAATCTCATTTTGTTTACTGTAATGATGTATAGTGAGTGAATGTTAATTAATTAACAAAAAAAAAAGAAGTGCTTTTGCCAATGTTTCACCAGTACAAAATCAGGCCATCCTTACAACATAACTCAACTATGTAAGCTAGATGATAAGTATTCCTGAATTTTGCCAGAATTTTAGCAAGGTCACTTACATTTGGAAAATAGAAACCCTTATTTTCTATAAAAGCATATTCCCAAACATACAAGCATCACTCCAAAAACTCTAAGGTCCAAACATTTAAAAACAAAAACCAGACTTTCTGCTTAATAGAACTGTATCATCTCTAGGTGAAAATTGAAGAAAATAGAGATTACCAGTGCTTTATGTTCCACAAGAAATAGATTAATCTTTTAGAAAAAAAAATTGTGACCACTGTATCCACTCAGCTAGATATTTTGCACAACATTCTTGCTCATAATTTATGGTACCACTGAAGATTCAACTTTAAAATGGCAAGGAAGAGCCAGCAGGTGATGCAGTTGTTAAGGACTCCCACGTGGTTAACCACAGTTCTAGTCCTGGACCCAGCAGCTTAAAATACATGCTGGGTGCATGTCTGTCATGCCCAAAATCCCTAGAGGAGTCTGAAGGAGAAGGGACTGTGACATGGTCATCCCCTCAGGGGGCGATTTTTCACTTTTTGTCTCTTTCGGACTCTCCAGTGAGCACACATGGCCTATAGCAAAAATTTTCACAAAATAAAATAAAAATTAATAGAATCATAAGGAAAATTATTGAAACTAGTGAAATAAAGGGACAGGAAAACATAAAGGAGAGTTTTATGACAGAAACATCCTCAATGAATCACCCATTTAATTTGATTCTCAATTAAACAATAATTTATTTACATGAAATAATGTTTTTATTTTACTTATGCTTATATACACTTATTCTTCTATTTGCTTTGCTTTATTTTCAGTAATTTTTGCTACTATAATAGACATATATGATTTTTATCTTTTGTAATTTGAAATTGGGCATTATTAGATAAAAGAAATTTGTTCAATTGTATTTCTTTATGTACTTTGTATTGGATTTGTTGATAAGCATTTCCTGATAAATCTTGTGTTTGATGGAATTTGGTTACAAATTATTGTTTATTTTTAGCAAAAAAAAAAAAAAGTATTTTTTAAGTGAGATTTTTTGCTGTAGGGCACATTTGCTTTCCAGAGAGACAGAAAGTGAGAAATCATCCCCCCAGGGGGGATGGCCATGCTACAATCCCATCCTGTTCTCAGAATTATGGCACACATGCACACAAGCCCAGCATGAGTTTCAAGCCGCTGGGCCTTGGACTCAAACTGCAGTCAGCTATGTGGGAGTCCAGTGCCTTAACCACTACACCACCTGTTGGCCCCAAAATATTATCTTTAAAAATTAAATAATTGTTGGTTGGCCCTATGACCTAATGGTTAAGGGAGCCAGATCCAACACGGCTGACAGCATGGCTGAAATTCCAGCCTCAGCAGCTTGAAAATATGCTGGACACATGTGTAAAAGATTATACAATATTGGGGCCAGCAAGTGGCATGGTGGTTAAAGGCACTGGACTCCCACATGGCCGACCACGGTTCAAGTCTCGGACTTAGTGGCTTGCTTTCTCACTCCCTCTATCTCTCTGTCTCTCTCTGATCAAACTGAAAAATAATAATGATAATAATAATAAATAAAGTTAAATAAAATAATCCTTTTAAAATAAAAGATTATACAATATTCTCTTTAAAAACCTTACAACTTAATTGTCTAGTGTAAAATAATCTGACGTCATATATATTACCCTGCCAAAATTCACTCCTCAAATGACAATTTTAATTGATTGTTGCTTAACAATTACACAAACCCATTTAGTTCATTCTAAATAAACTTTGTTGCATTATTAAATCTGCATTAATTTATGATCCAATTTTTACCGAAATTGCAATAAGAATATTTTTATAGCTTATTTACTGTCAAACATACTGTTAACTGTAAATTGCTCGGTGTATTAGTTCCTTTTTTTTTTTTTTTTTTGATTTTGCCATAGGGTGCATGCGATTGCTAGAGAGAAATGGAAAAAGACACTGAGAGGGAAAGTGAGAAATCACCTCCCAGGGAGAATGGCCACACCACAATCTCTTCTTCTCCACACTCTTCCTGAAATTTTGGGTGCACACATAAAGACAGTGTGATTTTCAAGGTCCAGACTTGATCTTCAGTTGACTGTATGGGAGTCCAGTCCCTTAGCCACTAGGCCACCTGCTAGCCCCTACCTCAACTCTTAATATGCATGCAGTACAACTTTATTTTAATTTGGCTTTACTATGACAATTCCAACCTTATGCTGACCCATTTCTCTAGATGCTTGCCTCTGATTAAAATATCACAAGTCATTGTTTCTACAGCAAGTCTTAAAATCCTTTGGCCTTCACTTGACGTAAATGTAAGTAAGCAAAATCACAAATGCAATTTGGGGCACTGAAATCTTATAAAAATATTCAATCGTAGTCATTGAAAGATTCTAAATGTATACTTATATACATCTATGAGTGTATCTTAGGTTAGCCTACAGAACCCATGTCCCAGTTTGAAAAACACTGCTTATTAGAAAAATAACTGTGTATTAGGAAGAACATTATAATCTAGAATTAGTTATAACAAATAACCTGTCCGCTTTAAAATAAATAAATAAATAAAAGAGATTTTTGCCCTCACTTGAGAGATAGAGAGACAGAAATTGAAAAATCACCCCCAAAGGGGGATGGTCATGCTGCAATCCCTTCTTCTCCATTCTCCTCTCAGGATTTTGGACATGCATGCACACACACCTCACGTGAGTTTTAAGTCGCTGAGTCTGGGATTCAAACCACATTCGACAACGTGAGAGTTCAGCAACATAACCATTACATCACGTGCTGCCTCCCCATCTGCTTTTTGTCTCAATTTTTCCACAATAGGTGAAATGACACATATTCTACTTTGTCTATGTAAGATTTTGAGGAACAAAAGTATCCCAAAATAAAATGACACAGAAAAGTTCAAGTAAATGGCTTGTTAATTTAAATATAAATAATATAAAAATGCAAGCCATATTAACTAATGTCTGAGATTTTGTCAAAAATCAGATTCTGATTTTTTTCAGTTCTATTACATGAAGCAAGACACTTAAAGTCAGCCTAAACATAATTAAAGTCATTTGAAAGAATAAAAGTTTTACCTAGCTCATCATTTTCTTTCAAAGACAAGTTGAATAGGCAGCAAATGTAACTTATTCATGGGGACACTCTATTAGTCTACTAAACTTTCCATGAGGAGCACTTTTATTCTTTTCAATTGCTTAAAATTTGACTAGATGTTTCATTTCCATCTGGAAATTCAAGAAAACCTTCTGAATGTAGAATTTTTTTCTAATTTGAATCAAAAAGGCTCACACATAGTTATAATTATATGTCAAAGCAAAGAAATTATCTTAACAGTTGCTTCAAGTACTATACCTAGTTGATTCTTTTTGTTCATAAGTCATTTTTTGCTGCCATAGTCTAATATTTGGTTATTCTAATCTTTTGAATTGTGCAAAGATAGAAGTTCTGTGCATTGTCTTATCTTGTCCTATCTGCAGCTTACTCCAAAGCATATTTAACTTCCCGAGCTTCCAAAATAAAAAGGAAGATATAAACTACATTCTAAAACAAATTTAAAAAGCACCTTATCTACTTTTGATTAATTTATTAAAACTCAGGAAGGTTCCAAGTTTGTATCCAAAGACCTCTGTGAGTACTCCATACATACATGTGTCCATGGCCCAGGGCTGGCTGAAGCTGGGGATGGATCATGGCATTAAGACCACATTGGGGAGCCATCTCTTTCTATTTCTCTCTCTCTTTCTGGAAAATATGACTACATTCTTGAAAAAAATATAAATATGTATTAAAGTTAGAGACCAGTGGGTGGTGTAGGGGTTAAAATGCTAGACTCCCACAAGGCCAACTGCAGTTCGAATCCCAAATCCAGAGGCTTGCAACTCATGCCAAGCATGTGTGCATGGGTGCCCAAAATCCCCAGGAGGAGATGAGCACATATGCCCTATAACAAAAGTCTCTCTCTAAAAAAATAAATATATATTAAAATTTATTTTAAAGAAGAAATTTTTATCTTTTCATCACAGTACAACAGGAAAGAATCTGTCACTTTGTTTGTATTTGTCTCCTGTTCAATATCATTGGCATTTAAAAATGTATAATAGTAGACTATGAATTAAATATATTTATACTACTTGAAAATCAGAAAATACATTTTCCGTAACCTAATAAAGCTTTCTGTGGTTATATAGTTGTAACAGAAAAAGAGAATGCCAAATTAATGTATTAATGAAGAATTCCATCAAGTTTCTGTGAGTAAATTTGTGATTAAGTGAAATAATGTAGAAGAAACATTTGAAAGATGAATATAAATTATGAGAAGTTGATTATAAAGTTAATAAAATTTTCCCTTTGCCTCTTCCTCCACCTTAACTGAAAAAAGAGTGCCTTTCTTGAACTCCTGAGCCAGATCATATAGCCATAAATTCCCAAGTTATTCTTTTGATAACAGTAAGCATTCTTTCCCTGAACCTCCCTTTTGAACTTTCTCATTTAGTATACTGAAATTTTGGCTTACTTTCTAAACTATCATAAAAAATGTATTTCCCATTTTTATTAACCCTAGTTAACATGTATACCAAAGATGAAAACATAAGATTTCATTTTCCCTTGGCTATTAACTAGCTGGGTGGCTTCAGAACTTAGTCTCCTGAGGTCATCTCCATGTATAAATATTATTGCCTTTTCTTCACAAAATAGGCAGCTGTGACAACTCACCTCTCAAATTCTTTCTAACATTATAATTCTAAATTATTTTAATCCGATCCTTACTATTTTAGCCTAGAGTCAAGAAAGCCAGATCCCGCAAAGCCAACCACAGTTCAAATCCTGGCCTTGATGTCTTGAAAACTACACTGAGTAAATGTGTTTCCAAAGTTCTGAAAGGACAGAGAAATGCAGGAGAAGGGACTGTGCCGTGATCACACCACATAAGGAAGTGCTTTCTTTCTCTTTCTCTCTCTCTCTCTCTCCCTCTTTCTTTCTCTCCTCCTCCTCTTCTTCCTTTTCCTCTCCCTCTTCCTTTCCCTCCCCCTCTCTGTCTGGCAAGTGCACATGCCCTCTGCTAATATAAATGACTAAATAAATAAATTCTACCTCCAGTTTTTGGATTCTCCATGGTCCTAAATTTAAGCTATTTCCTGACTGTATTAAATTGGTTACATCATCAAAAGTTCACAGGGCACATTGACCATGTTTTATGAGTGATGAGGTGGGAAGGGTTAATTCCTTTTTAGTAGAAACTCTTCTAGAATCTAATTTTGATTCTGTCTTTGTGTATTATGTTTAATTCTGCTGATTTTGTGCTTTGGCCCTGTAGATCTTGACCCTTTCCTTGAAGAAATGTTTCATAAAAAGTCATTGTTTTATATAATTAAGTATGAGAATGTGATACATGTAATATAGTGGCCATAACTTAAGTTCATGGCTCAAAACTAAGAAAAATAGAAGGTCTTCCTGAACTAATAAGAAATTTTTATTTGTGCTAATGAGGGGAGGGTATAAACCAAATAAACATAAGCACTAAATATGAGGTGGTTGAAGCAATTAAATGACCATTAAATGCAACAGATGAAGCAGCTTGTTCTTGTTTTTTATGTGTATAGATTGGGAAAGTTCATTCTCTATTGCTTAATAACTGAATTATTGAAACCAGGTGATTTGTAAGACTAGAGATTTTTTCAATTCAGATTTGGAGATCCAAGGTCCAGCGGTTGCATCTTGTGAGGGCTTTCTTGTTGATGGGAGCTCTCTGCAGAGTCCCACGGCAGTGCAGCGCTTCATATGGCAAAAGTGCAAGAGCTTTTGTGTCTACATCCATTTCTACATCCATGTGTTGTCATTTCCTCTCCTTAGAAACCCAGTAGGATTAAATTATGGGACACAACCCTGATGACCTTAATCCTAATCACCTCCTGAAGCTCCCCAATCTGTTAACCCTAGCATTAGATTAAGTTTTCACCCCTTAATTCTGTCACAACCAAATCTCATCACATGAGTTTTGCAGTATCAATTCAAACTCTAACATTCACTAAGAAATTATATTAAATTAGGAAAACATTTCCTTAGATACTCCCATATCTACAATAGTATTTTCCAAGAAGAGGTCTTAGAAATAGCAAACATCAAATAAATCACTATTTTTCTTGTTAAGTACACCTCAAAAAATTCTGCTGTGCTTTCCATGCAGTTAAAAGACTATTTTATGGGGACAAGTAAATAATGTAGTGGTTATGTCTCTGGACTCCCACATAGTTGACCATGGTTTGAATCCTGTACCCAGCAACTTGAAACTCGTGCCAGGCACGTGTGTGCCCAAAATTCCAAGAGGAAAACAGAAAAGAAGGGATTGTGGCATGGCCTTTCCCTGTGAGGGTTGATTTCTCACTCTCTGTCTCTTGGTCTCTCTCTGTCTCTGGCGAGAACATGCTCCCTGTAGCAAAAACCTCTCTTTCAAAAAAAAAAAAAGATTATCGTGTGAATTCTGTTCTTCCATTTATTTACTGAATTGTTTCTAAGTTATTTGTGTCTAATTTTGCGTAGATACTTGGGAAATCTGTGAGCTATTTTGATTTTTATCTGAGCTCTTCAGACCAATAGTGATGTGTTCTCTCTCTCTATCTCACTCTCTTTCTCTCTCCCTCTCTTGTTTCCTTTCTTCCTACCATCCAATGTATTTTGGTACAAAAATAATTTGAAATCCATGCATAGTTTTGTCATAATGCACATTGTCCATGAACTTTTTGAAGAGCCCTTGTACTGCTAGCCATTAGTATTATTCTATCTCCATCCTTTTTTTTCTGTCACTTTATTTTTGTTTCCCAATTTCTACTCTACTCTCTCTAGAAATCTCCAACATAAACTATTTAAAAGAATGCATTTTTCCAGTCTTCACCTATCATGTCTATATTGATTCCTCTTATTGTCCTGTATCCTCCCACAGAGAGCAAAAGAGCATTCAGAACCAAGTTTACAGGTCTAAGGGGGTCACTGCTATTTCCTTCAGAGCACGCATGCTTTAAGTAAATGGCACTTCTGGTTCCAGAAAGAAAAAGGGTCCCTCTTGTTTTTCCAGTTTAAGATCTAGTTTCATCTCTTCCTCCTTGCAGAAACTCTGCTAACGGTCTGGATATTTATGCTGCTATGACTCCCCGGATGCCTTTCTGTAGAGCATCACCATGCCTGTCCTCTCTGGAAGAAGTCCCAGTTTAAATCTTCCCAGTATCCTTTTTTTCTCTCTCTCTAAATATTTATTGTAATTAATGATTTACATATAATCATTACACATCTTTGTAGAATACGAAATGTCTTTAAAAGCATGTATATAGTGTGTAATAAACAAATCTAGGATATAAACATATTCATCACCTTCAACATTTAATATTATGTTATAAACATTTGACACCCACTCCAATGATTATTCCACAAGTATGCATTGAGTTGTGTATGACATTCTTTACTGTGAGGTAGAGTTCTGAAGAAAATCGTATTGATTAAAAATCAGGAAACAAACAATCCCATAAATTAACAAAGATAATATTAACATGGACAATAAAAGAAGGATTTATCATTTCCATGTACAGGGCTATAGGAGATAAGAGTTTATAATCTGAAAAAAATATGTGGTTATCAATTTTTGGTTCAACTGGAGATAGGTACAACTGTACATAACAATTACTCATTAGAAAGAGATAGAAAAAGAATGTTTTACTAACACATTTTAAGTTCTTAAGACCATCGTACTGCACTGTGCATAAAGAAATGTCTTAGAGAAAACAAAGATAAAACAAAATTAGATGTTTACAGGTGAAAACATGGAAAAGCCAGTGATTTGGTGGTTTATAGGCTTTACAAAGTTCTTGATTTTAGCTTTTTTCAGAATTCCAAAGAAAAGACTCAGCTGTAACATTTTGGACATTTCCTCTGTTACCTAGTTTCATACAATAAGTAATGGTTATAATAAATATATAAATTCAAAACTGTAGGGACAACTGTCTATCAAATAATCAGTGGATTTGTATTGAAACCTGCTTGAGTGCCAAATTATTGGATTTATATTTAGTTCATCCATAACATTCAATGTTACTATCAATATGTGTGGACTTACCCTTTTTCTCAAGTTGTTTTATGTTCTCTTATTTCTATTTGTCTCTCTTTAGCTTTCCTGGAATTTACAGTAATCCCTTAAGTATTTCCTGAAGAGCCACTTTTGTTTTGGTGAATTCTTTCAGCATTTGTTTATCTGGGAATGGTTTTATTTCTCCTTCCTAATTGAAGTATAATCTTGCTGGGTATAGTACTCAGCTGAAATTGCTTTTCTTTTAGCATTTTAAATATGTCTTCCCTTTCTTTCCTTGCCTGCATTGTTTCTGCTGAGAGAGCCGATGTTAGTCTAATGGGGTATCCTTTGTAAGTAACTTGTCGTTTCTCTCTTGCCAGTTTTAGAATTTTGTCTTTGTCTTTGGTTGATTCTATTAGGGGTCCCTTGTATTTCTTGGGTCTGCATATTGGAATGCTTCTCTAGATTTGGAAAGCTTTCTTCCAAGATTTCATGGAATAGACTGTCAATGCCCTTATTAGGTTCTTCACCTTTTGGGATACCAATTATCCAGATGTTTGGGGGCTTAATGATATCTAGTATTTCTTGTATAGTATTCTCATTTTTCTGGTTATTTTCTGGTTTGTTTGGTTTCTTCTTTTTTTTTGTTTTTAGTTGTTTTTTCTAGGTCAGAGGTTTTACCTTCAACATCTGAGATTTGATCTTCTGCATGGACTAATCTGCTTTTAATACTTTCAATGGAGGTTTTGATGTCCTGAATTGCAATTTTCATCTCTAACAGCTCCATTTGATTTTTTATGGTGTGTATTTCCTCTTTAAGATTCTGCAAGAACTTTCTAACCTCTTGGAACTTGTTTTCTCTTTTCTGGAGTTCATTGTCTCTCAGCTCTTGCATCTCATTTAGTTTTGTCACTATGAATATTCTGAATTTTCTATCAGTATTTCCACAAGTTCCACTATACTATCTGTGGATAATTAAGGATTGTTCTTTTCACTTAGGGGAAAGATATTTTCTTGGTTGCTCATATTTCTTGTGCTCCCATGGTGGTTTCTAGTTATTCTGTGACAAAGTCTCTCCTCTACTTATCTGAATGTTTGGGGGGTCTAGGAGATAAGATTTAGAGCATAACTTTAGTTGCCTTAGTCCTTGAACATGCCAGAACACACCTCAGATTTAAGATGGCTTCTTATCTGAGTGTTTCAGGGGTCTAGGAGATGAGGTTTAGAGCATAACTTTAGTTGCCTTGGTCTCTGAACGCACCAGGGCACACCTCAGATTTAAAATGGCTGCCTGTCTGGTATGGCTCTCAATTTGTTAAAAGTAAATAAATAAATAAATAAAAAATTTTGTTGTTTTTTCTTTTGTTCTTTATTCTCTTTTTTTTTTCTCTCTCTCTCTCTTTCTGTTTCCTTATCCGTTTTCTTTTACAACAACACTTTGCTGCTCAGCCTCCATGCACTGAATGTCTAGATAGGTCTAAGTGAAATGTAGCCAAATAACCAAATACTATTAGAGTCAACATATTTCTCAATTCCCACTGAATCTGTGACACAAAGGGAGAAAAAACAGAATGGCAAAGAGTTTGCTGATCACCTCCTCCTGCACACCTCTGTTCACTCAGATTGAACTTCTAGAAATTAGGAACAAACAAACAACCCATCAGTTAACTAGAAATCACCACAGGAGCACAAGAAATATGCAAAACCAAGAAAATACCTCATCCCCAAGGGAAAAGAATAACTCATCTTCATCCATAGACAGTACAATGAAACTCATGGAAATGTCTGACAAAGAATTTAGAGTCTTCATAATGACAAAACTAACAGAGATGAAGAGAAGAGAGACAATGAACACCAGAAGATAAAAACCAATGAGTTTCAGGAGGTGAGGAAGTTCTTGTGAGAGCTGAAAGAGGAAATACACACCTTAAAAAAGATGGAATGGAACTGTTGGAGATGGAGGCTATAATACAGAAAGTCAAAACTTCCTTTGAAAGTAATAAAAGCAGACTAGATCATATAGAAAATCAAATCTCAGATGTAGAAGACAGGATCGCTGGACTAGTAAAATCCACCACAAAGATTGAGAAAATACCCCCTCAAAAATGAGAATAATATACAAGAAATACTAGATACCATTAAACATCCAAACATTCAGGTAATTGGTATCCCAGAAGGTGAGGAGACTTATAAGGGCATTGATAATCTATTCCATGAAATCTTGGAAGAAAACTTTCCAAACCTAGAGAGGCATTCAAAGATCTAGATCCAAGAAATACAAAGGATCCCAAATAGGATCAACCCAAGAAGATCTTCTCCAAGACACATCATAGCCAGATTGGCCAAAACCACAGACAAAGACAAAATACTCAGATTGGAAATATAGAAATGTCAAGTTACCTCAAAGGATATCCCATCAGGCTTAACAGAGGACCTCTCATCAGAAACAATGCAAGTAAGGAAAGAATGGGAAAATATACTCAAAGCGTTGAGTGAAAAACAATTTCAACCAAGAATACTATATCTGCCAAGATTATCCTTCATATGGGAAGAGAAGACAAGATCATTCTTGGATAAATAAAAACTGAAATAATTTACCAATACCAGACTAGCTCTCCAAGTATTTCTGAAGACTGTGCTGTCCCAGGAAAACTAAAGTCAGACACATAGAAATAAAAGTTCTAAAACAGCTAAGAAAATGGCCAGCTTAGTGGTAGGGACAAGTCCAGAGTTGAACATTATCTTCCAGAATTTAAACTAAAATATCAAATCACAACAGAAGATAAAGTACATGAGCTTGAACTGGTGAAATAGAATTTTAGGACTTTTGATGAAAAAGTCACTAGATTTTCTTCTATACTTTGAAAGTCTATAGATTTTTCTTCTATACTTTCTTTTCCAGATTTAAGGATTTTTGTCTTCTCTTGATCTGTTGATAGGTTCATGTACTTACTTCTTGAACAGAATCCTACCTTGTTTCTTAGTTTTAAGTCTTAAGCAAATTCTTTTAACATTTTTTATTTTGATTTATTAAAACTAAAACTACTTTTCTCGAAATTAAAAATAAATAAATAAATAATAATATTAAAATAAGTAAATAATAAAAAGAAAAAAGAAAGATCTAATCCTAAGCAAAGCAAGCCAGACTAAGAAAGATAGGTATTCTTATGTCCCCACTCAATATATACTGAGTGTCTGAATTTTGTGGCACAAACTGAAAGATTGGAAGGTATTAAAGCATGGAGAGCAATTGTGGATACTAGAAACAGTGTAGAAGGAGGGTAGGAAATGAAGGAAGGTAGGAAGAAGAGAATCAAGAGGAAAAAAGAAGCAAAGTGATCGAGGGACACAAAAATAGAAAATTTTCTGTTGATAATGTGTATGGTAATATCTTTGACTGGACTAATGTTCAGTGTATTCATGCTGAGGAAATTTTATTTTATATGATCTAATGATATACATCAATTAAATGTAAAAATAATAATGATAAAAGATACCTTTTAGGAAAAAGAAATTAATCTACCGGTAGTATGAGATTCTCAGTTTGATCCTCAACAATTTCAGCCCTGTAACTACAGGATATAAAAGTTTGTTTTGGAGTAGGCATGGAATCTTTTGAGTCATTTATGCAGCATTTGAGCTTATAATTCAACCCCCTGAGTTTATTATTTTCTCTCACTTTGTCCAGTGCCATTAGGAGAAACCAGTCAGTATCACTATACTGTTTAATAATAATGTCTGAAAGTATCACATGCATGATCACAAATATCCTTGTTTCCTAAAAAGTATTTGATTAGAAATAGTCAATGGCAGCTTTTGCTAGATTATGCCATCAGCCAGTGCTCTCTTTACCATAGAGGCATTAGTAACTTTTAATCTAATCAGATTGGATAGCCAATTCTAGAAACCCCAGAACCAATTCAGAAAATTTATCCTTAAGACTCTGATCTTTTAAAACTACTCTTGATACCAAGCTATTAATCAGTTTATATATATATATATAAAATATGTATACCAACAAAGGTGTATATATAAATATCAATATAGATAGATAGTTAGATTTATGTATACATATAAAAATGTATATGTTAAATAAATGTAAAGAGGTTGTGATAAATATTTGGTTCAGGCAATTATTGAGGCTGGTAAGTCTATAATCTATTGTGTGGATCGGCAGGCTAAAGAACCAGGAGAGCCAACAGACAGTATGGCTGACATCCAAAGGCAATCTGCTGGAGAATTCACTCTTGCTAGACGAGGTCAGTTTTTGTTCTATTCAGGCCACCAACTGACTGGATGACCATTACAGAAGGCAATTTATTCAAAGATTTTCCACTTAAGTGTTAAGTTCATCCCAAACACCTTCCATACTGACATTTAAACTTAAGCATCACAATAAAAAAAAAAAAGAACAATGTTTATTTTAAAAATCTATCCTCTACCTTTTTTTCTTCCTCTTTTTAGTGAAACTTGGATTTCCAACATAATTGCTTTCTTTGTACCCTTTTGCATGAAAGCAACCCATACAACATGGATGTGGAACATAGAACAATGTTGGCAATCTCTTAGCAGCCCAGTGTCGCATCTGAGCCATTTTTCTACCTCTTTGTGCAAAAGATCATCTTTCTTCAAGCTTGTGCTAACATGTTTGACACCTATTACTTCATATCACTATCAATTTCTGCTGGTCAATACATTCATTGAAGGTTCTGGCATCCAACTTGCAGTATTTCCTTTCCAACTGAATTCTACCATTCCCATGAGCAACTTCAGTGCCCATGATACTGACTCATATTTAAGTAAAGAATTTTTTGTCACCTTGTCTCCTAAATACCTCATTCCAACCCTCTTCATCAGTCCAATCCACATCCTTGGTCTGATTTTCCCATGGAGAATTCATTACCTCTCCATTAACTACATTTTTCAAATCATAGATGCCACCCTCTCTTGTCACATCCTAAGCAAAGGCAACCAGTGTGAAAAGGTACTTAGCTAAAGAGTCTGAACCAGTTCCTCTAAGAAAGGAGCAAGAATGAGTAATAAGAATGGAGTAAATTGTCTTGGAAATGTTTAAAGATGGATCTAGAGTTACTTTCTGTACAATCTTCTACTCACTGAATGATCCTCCTTACTCCCTTCAAAGTAATGGTTACAAACCACTGGACCAATGATATTTACTCACATGAAATAATTGAGAGGCTTAGTGAGTAAGTCCTGAATCCTAGCAATGGTGTAGGAGGGGCATCAGGGTAATGATTCTTCCTTAGTCTTCAACATGCAGTGCTTACTTGTCGTACCACCTATGGAGTTTCAGATGCTCTAAACTAAGCTTTCTCAGACCTCATTTCTTTGCAGGTCATTCCCTGTGCCTGGAAACTCTTCTATGTTATACTTCATACAGCAAATTTCTCCTTATTCTTCAAAAATTAAAGCAAAACCTTTTTCTTGTATCATTTTTTAACCCCTTCCTTCTAAATGGAGATAAACACAACTAGTAAATGGCATCATCTCCAGCAGTTAGTATCATTTCGTATGGCAGTTACTTGTTTGTCAGTAGGTCTGTCCTCTCTTCTACGTTCTGAGTTTCTTGAGAGCAAAGTCCATGTACAGTTGAATCCTCAGTACCTAATACAGTGAGTAAAAATAAGCCTACATATTTAAGCCTGTTTAGAGCAAGTTGACTACCAACATGGTCATAGACGTAGATACTTTCAGATCACTTATAGATGTCGGCCCAGACTTTCTAGCCTTGTTTCTTCTTACTCTGGTCCATCAGCTTCCTGACTCCTACTCTCTTTGGCTCCATTGCTCATCTCCCGCACTGTTTTAGCCAACTTGAGTATCGTTTAACCAAACACCTAACTTTTTTTTTTTTTTTTTAGAGAGAGAGAATTTTGCTATAGGGCACATATGCTCACCGAAGAGACAGAGAGACAGAAAGTGAGAAGTCATCCCCCACCCCACGGAGGATGGCTTCTCACAATCCCTTTTCCTCCATTCTCCTCTCTAAATCTTGGGCACAAACTCACAAGTGCCTGGCATGAGTTTTAAGCCACTGGATCCAGGATTCGAACCACGGTCAACAACGTGGGAGTCCAGTGACATAACCATTACACCACCTGCTGGTCCCATCAGACATCTAACTTTAAAAAAAAAAATTTGCCAGAGGGTACATCTGCTGGCTGGAGAGAGAGAGGAAAAATGAGAAAGCACCCCCATAAGGAACAGTCATGCTACAATCCCTTCTCTATTTCTCCCTCCCATTGGGATTTTGGACACACAGGCACAAGCATCCAGCATGTTTCTCAAGCTACCAGGTCCAGGACTTGAACTGTGCAGTTGGTCATGTTGGCTCCAGTCACCCAGGGGCTAGAACTAATTTTCATAACAAGAAAAATAAGAAATCAAATTATGTTGAAGAGATTATATATCTATAAAGAATATGCTTGTGTTAGTGACTGACTGTTTAAAAAAATAATTAGAATAATAATAATAATGATTGGGAAAAACATAGAAAAGATATTGAATGATGAAGTGAGGAAATTAATGTCTCTGTATTGACTGACATGCATGCCATTCCCTTTTGAAAAAGCAATGTAATACACTATAAAGTTATATGTAATCCAGTGTAACAAAAAGAAGATTATGATGAGGGACCAGCAGTTAGCATAATGGCTATGTCGTTGGACTCCCATGTTGTCGACCATGGTTCGAGTCCCGGACCCGGTGGCTTAAACTCACGCCGGGCGTGTGTGCGTGCGTGTCCAAGACCCCAAGAGGAGAATGGAGGAGAAGGGATTGCGGCATGACCATCCCCCCTGGGGGGTGATTTCTCGCTTTCTGTCTCTCTGTCTCTCTCTGTGTGTCTGGCGAGTGCACATGACCTATCGCAAAAACCTCTCCAAAAAAAAAAAAAAGATGATTATGATGATAATAAAAAGAAAAAGAAAAAAAGAAGAAAAAAAAGAATATGCTTGTGTTTGGTTGATCATTTAAAATTGAAAGAAAAATTAAATATTACAGCATGTCTTAAATAGCAAAGCCAAGTATAGTTTCTTGAACTTGTGTGTGTGTGTGTGTGTGTGTGTGTGTGTGTGTGTGTACATGCATGCAGAAGTTATTTAAATATGTTCTTATTGTGGGTTGTGATTTTTTTTTTTTTCAGGTTTGAAAAACACTCAGTTAAACATTGATTAGGTCCCAGGGTTCAGAATGGGCTTCCAGGTGTGGAGTGCCTGATAGGGTTTCCTGGATCAAGGAGCTAGAAAACAGCCAGGCACACACTCGTTCTAACCCAGCTGTTCTCTCTGTGGGAAGTGAACTGTGTGATGGGGGAGAAGATAGAGGCAACTTCCTCTTGTTAAAATATCATCTATTTATAAGCAAATAAACACATTTGTAAAAGGAAAAAGTTTATTTAGCATTTTGTTTAGAAGTTTATTGGGGGTGGGCAGCAGGTGGCTGATGGCTAAGACACTGGACTCCCATATGACTGACCACGGTTCTGGACTTGATGGCTTGAAAAACCACACCAGGCGTGTGTATGTTCATGCCCAAAATCTCAGGAGGAGAGGGAAGAGAGGGAGGAGAAGGGATTACAGCATGTCCATCCCCCTAGGGGGCGATTTCTCACTTTGTCACTGAATGTCTCTTGCTCTGTCTCTCTAGCAAGTGCACACACCTTATGGCAAAAACCTAAAAACAAAAACAAAAACAAACAAACAAACAAAAAATGAGAGAGAGAGAGAAAGAAAGTAGGAGTTACATTAATATTGGAAAATAGCTATAAGTCAGTAAAAGTATCTTCTGGAGAGTAGGGTGGTCAAATGTAAGGAATTTTTTCCAATAAGAAAACAATGAATTTATTCAACAATTTTTAAAATTATTATGCATGTGACTTGACACTATCTGATTGCCTGTCCAGAAACACTTTCTGCCTTCTCCACCCTACTATGTACTTCAAGACTGACACATATTAACTGGGCTCCATCATCCCATCTTGTCTTCTAATTTGTCCAATGTGAGGAACTGATTGAAAGTTTAAGGGGAGGAAGAGAGACATCAGGATATTTCTTCTTGCTATTTCTTCTTGCTGTGCCTTGGGTGATTAAGGCTGTGTTTTTCTACCAAACTACAGCTTCTTTCAGATGTGACTCTGCTGTAATTGGAAGTCTCAGAAGATTCCAGAAAATACTTATCTTACCTGACTCCCTTGCCCCTTTAATCCCAGAGGGGATGGCAGCTTTCTGGTTTTACTAAGCTACTGCATGTTTTGTCATTTATCAGTTTTCCTTAAAACCTGGCCATATCTTTGTGGAAAACTGGCTTACTAAACTGATATCAATAACTCTTACAACTTGGCTATCTCTTATCTGCTGATTTCTCAACTGATACAGTAATTTATATTAGATCTGGCTCCTGAAAAAAGACCTTCAAAATGTAGTTCTGTAGCTGGTTTGCTCTCATATTGGATACATACTCTACCGTTCTTATGGAGGTAGGAAAATGTAACACTGACATTCTGTGGCATTCAGTAGCATCTGATTATTCAAATTAGCACCAAGGAGGCATAGGATGAAATGCTGGTGGAGTACAAAGCCTTGGGCCTCATAATGAACACAGTGAATTTCCTCACCTATCTTTGAAAGCATGGGTCAGTCACTGCTGATTTTAGGGTCATCCCCCACCCCACGGAGGATGGCTTCTCACAATCCCTTTTCCTCCATTCTCCTCTCTAAATCTTGGGCACAAACTCACAAGTGCCTGGCATGAGTTTTAAGCCACTGGATCCAGGATTCGAACCACGGTCAACAACGTGGGAGTCCAGTGACATAACCATTACACCACCTGCTGGTCCTTCTGCTCCTCCAGCAGGTCCTCCTGAGCCCAGCGCTGGGAGTAGTGCTTCCCCAGGGGTGGTATCTGTGGGAGAGGCGTCGCCCAGGCCGTGGGGGTCAGCGCTGGCCAGCCGTGTCCATTGGGATTTTGGACACACAGGCACAAGCATCCAGCATGTTTCTCAAGCTACCAGGTCCAGGACTTGAACTGTGCAGTTGGTCATGTTGGCTCCAGTCACCCAGGGGCTAGAACTAATTTTCATAACAAGAAAAATAAGAAATCAAATTATGTTGAAGAGATTATATATCTATAAAGAATATGCTTGTGTTAGTGACTGACTGTTTAAAAAAATAATTAGAATAATAATAATAATGATTGGGAAAAACATAGAAAAGATATTGAATGATGAAGTGAGGAAATTAATGTCTCTGTATTGACTGACATGCATGCCATTCCCTTTTGAAAAAGCAATGTAATACACTATAAAGTTATATGTAATCCAGTGTAACAAAAAGAAGATTATGATGAGGGACCAGCAGTTAGCATAATGGCTATGTCGTTGGACTCCCATGTTGTCGACCATGGTTCGAGTCCCGGACCCGGTGGCTTAAACTCACGCCGGGCGTGTGTGCGTGCGTGTCCAAGACTCCAAGAGGAGAATGGAGGAGAAGGGATTGCGGCATGACCATCCCCCCTGGGGGGTGATTTCTCGCTTTCTCTGTCTCTTTCTGTCTTTCTGGCGAGCATACGCGACCTATCGCAAAAACCTCTCTCCAAAAAAAAAAAAGATGATTATGATGATAATAAAAAGAAAAAGAAAAAAAGAAGAAAAAAAAGAATATGCTTGTGTTTGGTTGATCATTTAAAATTGAAAGAAAAATTAAATATTACAGCATGTCTTAAATAGCAAAGCCAAGTATAGTTTCTTGAACTTGTGTGTGTGTGTGTGTGTGTGTGTACATGCATGCAGAAGTTATTTAAATATGTTCTTATTGTGGGTTGTGATTTTTTTTTTTTTCAGGTTTGAAAAACACTCAGTTAAACATTGATTAGGTCCCAGGGTTCAGAATGGGCTTCCAGGTGTGGAGTGCCTGATAGGGTTTCCTGGATCAAGGAGCTAGAAAACAGCCAGGCACACACTCGTTCTAACCCAGCTGTTCTCTCTGTGGGAAGTGAACTGTGTGATGGGGGAGAAGATAGAGGCAACTTCCTCTTGTTAAAATATCATCTATTTATAAGCAAATAAACACATTTGTAAAAGGAAAAAGTTTATTTAGCATTTTGTTTAGAAGTTTATTGGGGGTGGGCAGCAGGTGGCTGATGGCTAAGACACTGGACTCCCATATGACTGACCACGGTTCTGGACTTGATGGCTTGAAAAACCACACCAGGCGTGTGTATGTTCATGCCCAAAATCTCAGGAGGAGAGGGAAGAGAGGGAGGAGAAGGGATTACAGCATGTCCATCCCCCTAGGGGGCGATTTCTCACTTTGTCACTGAATGTCTCTTGCTCTGTCTCTCTAGCAAGTGCACACACCTTATGGCAAAAACCTAAAAACCTAAAAAAAAAAAAAAAAAAGTTTATTGACGACCCAGTCTTAGTGATACAGGCAATAGTATACTGCAGAGAGCTGGAAGCCACATGACAATCACAGCTTCAAATCCCAAGTTAACCTGAAATATGTGAGGCATGTGCCTAACATCTTGACTAACTAGAGTGCTGGGGGAAAGGTCACAGTATGATGATGTCCTATCAATGATATCAATCTCTCTGTCTCTCACCCTCTGTCATGAAAGATAAAATAAACAAACTAAAAAAGATTCTATTTTTTCTTTTTTATTTTTTGAGAGGCTTTTGCTATAGGGCGTGTGCACTTGCCAAAAAGACAGAGAGAGATAGAGAGACAGAAAGTAAGAAATCAACCCCCCTAAGGGGGATGGTCTCGTCTCAATCCCTTCTCCTCCATTCTCCTCTCGGGATCTTGGGCACACACACACATGTGCCTAGTGTGAGTTCAAGCCACTTAGAACCACAGTCGGCTACATGAGAGTCCAGCAACATAGCCATTACGCCAACTGCTGGTCCCACAAACTAAAATAATTCTTTAAAAAAATGAGCTTTATACAGTGTGCTAAGCACTGCCTTAAGGTTTTACTGAGTTAACAAACTTCTCTAAGAAATAAAATATTACACCAAAAAAAGAAAGAAAGAACTGGGATGGGCTGGCTCTGTGGCCTGTTGGTTAAGGCAACTACATCTCACATGACCGATTGCATGGCTCAAGTCTTGGACCCAGCAGCTTACGAAACTTGCCGGGCACATGTGTATGTATACTCAAAATCCAACAAGATGGAGAGATGGAAGAGAAGAGATTGTGGCATGACCATTCTCCATGAGGTGGATGCTTTCTCCTCTCCCTCTATCTGGCAAGCACATGCACCTTCTAGAAAAAAAAATTCAAGGGTAGTAGAATAATGAAATCCAGTGTCATATGACTACCATTAGTTATGTTGTACTGACACCTGAAAAATAGAGATAGATGTTATTTATTTATTTACTAAATTGAGACAATTTTAAGTGAGACTCAAATGAAATCATTCAGGGACAGTGTTTTGGAAATGAAAAAAAAAGCAATACATTAGGATATGGGGAAAATGAGGACAGAAATGAGTTAGAGGGTGCATTGACTGACAGGGTTATATTTATTCTTTCATATTTGAGTTGGGATTCTAAACAATCTCAAAAGTTTATTTCTCAAATGTTGAAATGCTGAAAGGTCAGCACAGCAAGCCAGAGTCTATTGCTAAGCCTCAGAAAGCTCTCTGTTTATCACATCATCTGTACAACACAAGGTCTTCACAAAGTTCATGGAAAGTGCACATGATGAAAAAAGCTATGCACAGATTTCCTTTTTTTTTCACCAAAATAAAGTTTAATTTCAATTTCCTATGAACCTTTTGAAATGACTGCATATTAATTTCATCATTGTTCTTCTAGCTGGGTGACCCAAGGCAAATGCCATTCTTACCTCAGTTTCCTTCTTTATAGTTATAGACATTGGAGCAGATATTCTGTAAGATTCCTTCAATGCTGGTAACTGGTGAAATGTCCCCACTTGTCTAAGTACTGGGGCCCATTTTACCCTTGAAATCATTACTCAAGTCATTTCTGTGAACCCATCCCCAGTTCTGTTTATAACCATGACTCTGCCCTGAGACACGATACTTCCCACGGCTCCCAGATCAAAAGAGAACAATTTCTTCTGGAAAGTATTTCTGACCACTTCCAGAAAGCAGCCATTGGCACACTGTAACACTTAAATAACGTGAGAAAACCCAATCCACATACCACTATATTTTACTTGCCGATTTTAGAAGAACTAGAATCTGTTTCTGTGCTGGAAGAGGGACTCTCCATGTGCATGTAAATTGGCACCAACACCAATGCACTACCAAGTGCTGAGGACAGCAAAGAAGTTGCTTGTATTGGTTTTCTAACATTATAGATAAGACTTCTCTTGGATTCATTAAAATTTAAAAAAAAATTAAAAAAAAAAACTACTTCCAAAGGAGTAAAGAGTTGTAATTAAAATATTGGAAAGAAATACTTTTTCAAAGTTTTAATCTTAAGGTAGTAAAGGGTGCTCTAACCCCAATATTTTAAGAGAAAAGATTAATAGATTCCATCCTATGAAAACCTCTGGAGAAGGCCCAACCAGTGATGCAAACAGTGGCACACCACCCTGCAACGACAAATTGATCTGTATCCACCTGAAGCAATCAGGCCAGCATCACCAACGCTCCTGAGATAGCCAGATGACTGGGAGAGGGGTCACATAATTTGCAATTATATTCTTAGACCTAGCAATTTTAAGTATTTACTCAAAAAACCAATTTATATACACACACAAATGTATACTATCTTCTCATAAGTGCTTATCTCTCCTGCATGCTCTCTCTCATGAAAAGAGTAAAATAAATTCTAAAAAACAAACAAACAAACATGGGCGGCTCCATGGCACAGTGATAATGTGCTGCTCAAGGGGGCCTGGATTCCTCATGGCAACCATACTTTGAGTCCCTGGCCCATGAGCCTGAAATACCCCAGACATGTACACAAGAACTCAAGATCCAAAGGACTGGAGACCTGGAGGAAGATCTCATATGACCAGACCTTGTGGTACACACTCATTTCTTTCTCTGTCTCTCTTTACACTTGTTCTCACATGTGTGTGCACGTGTTCTATCTTGAATAAAGAAACAAAAGGGCATTGTTGAGAAAGTAAAGAACATAATCTGCATGGTATGAGTAAATGTATACAAGTATATTGAGTAGTGGTCTGGTATCCTGAGTATATACGGGAGTCTTACAATCCAATGGTGAAAAGTTAAACAACTCAACTGAAAAGTGGGCAAAGAATTTTTAAAAAGAAACTGAAGTGTGTGTTTATGTATACATCAAATTAAACATCAACAAGGGAGAAATATTGGTATTTTTTTTCATAAACTGACATTTAATGTCTCAAAAATACCAAAGCTTCTATAAATAAGAAAGAACAAACAAACCAGTAGAAAATAGGACAAAGGGCACAAAGAAAAGGTACAAAGATGGAAAAAAAATAAAACAGCCAATAATACCTGAAAATGCATTCAGCTTGATAGCAATCACATAAAAAGTATTTATTCTTGGCCATCAGGAGAGCAAAATTCATAGTATCAAATGTTGGCATATGAGAAAAGAGGCATTCAGACATGGATGGTCTACATTAAAATGTTTCTGCCTATCTGGTGAGTAATTAGTGGTTTCAATTAAAATTTGCAATTATATTCCTAAACTTAGCAATTTTAAGTATTTACTCAAAAAAACACAATTTATATATACACACAAAGTTATACAAATAGGTTTAGTTTAAACTTTTCTGAAATAAAAAAGAGTATATAATCAAAAACACATATATATGTAAAATGATTCATAAATATATGTAGTTAAATAAATTATGGTCCATCTATATTTGGATAGACACTGTAGTCAAAAGAAATGAGGAAGATGAATATATTCTATATTTAGGTGGAAAGAGCCCCAAAGTATGCCAGTGCTCTTGCAAAAAAACAAGTAACATTATATGCAGTTTCTATAATTATATTTGTGTTCAATTAAACACACCAAATAGAAACCTAAGTGTGCATTTGAATAAGGACAAACATTTATTCTTAGAAGAAGTTCTGGGACAAGCAGTTGGAGTAATAACTATGTCACTGGACTCCCAAGTAGTCCACCGCAGCTCAAGTCCCAGACCTGGTGGCTTAAACTCATGCTGGGCACATGTGCGTGTGTGCCCAAGATCCTGAGAGGAGAATGGAGGAGAAGGGATTGAGGCGTGACCATCCTCCCTGGAATAGGGGAATGATTTCTCACTTTTTGTTTCTCTGTCTCTTTCTGTCTTTCTGGAGAACACACACACCCTATAGCAAAAACCTCTCCCAAAAAAAGACATTCTTAATGGGACCTCTGGGTGAGGTGGAGAAAACATAAACTCTTCATGTACTTGAATAATACTGGATATTAACAGGAAAGTATTAGTGGATTTGTGTGATTTTTAATTTTGAGAAAGAAATTGAATGCAAGCAAATGAAGAAAAGGAAAAAGAAAAGTAGTAAAACTACTTGTATCAGGCATTGAAACATCAGGATAGGATACATCTATTCTCCTTACCGATGATTAATCTTAGAGGAACGGCACTGCCATCACCCAGATTCCTTTTGCTAAGAGAGATAGAGCAAATTATAGTCCAATCTTTAGATCCAGACTACTGGTTTCAGTTGCTACTCTACTTAACCAGATGAGATCTCACTGCAGTTACTCAGTCTCTGTTAACTTCAGAGTCTCCATGTGGAAAAGAGGGGAAAAATATTAATGCACACCTCATAAAGTTCTTGTAAAGATTAAATGCACAAACACTTGGAACACTTCACACAAAGTAGATATTCGATGAATGTTAGTTACCACAATTAATAAAAGTTGGCATCTCCTATGCATTCTGGCTGAGAATAACATGAAAAAAACACTGTTCTCTTTTCTTGCTCGGGTTACAGAAAGGTAAGGTCATGTGAGAAGCCATCCCACATACAAGTCAATCCAGGTGCGTAGCAAAGCCATTGGGTGTATAGACCCAACAGATAAGTGCTAAGTTAAAGAGCAAGAAGTGCTTGCAATACAGTGAAAGGTTGACCAATGTGGCCTTTCAAGTGCTTTCACTATGTATTGCTCAGTTTACAAAGATAATGTGTTGCATATCTATTTGAGCACAAAATTGGTTTACAAACCATTGTAGTGCCAAACAAAATTTTCAATACTCCATTTTTTTCTCATTTAAAAAAATATGGACTCAAAGGCCCAGTTTGCACTGTTGCAAGATCTAAAAATAGTATCTGCATAGTGTTTATGGTACCTAGAGCAAAGTAGGCGTGAAGTAGATGGCAGACATTATTAAAGTCCAAGTCTATCTATCTAAGCTTAAAATTTGAAAAACTGATGATTAAGGTGGCTGGATTCCACATGGTTGAGTGTGCAGTTTGAGTCCTGCACCTGGCGACTTGGAAGACACACACACATATGCCTGCATGTCCAAAATCCTAATAGAATGGAGAAGGGATTGCAATGTGGCCATCCCCTTGGCTGGAGTTGTGGGGAGGGGAGGATTTCTCACTTTCCCTCTCTCAGTTTCTCTCTGTATGTCTCTTTCCAGCAAGCAAACATGCCCTATAGCAAAAACTAAAAATAAACAAATAAATAAAATTTTAAAAACTTCAAGAGTACAACTATTGGCAAGAGAAACTTAGACTAAATATAAGTCTAAACACATAGAACTAAGAAGCCAGAGTTCAAGAGTTCTTTCTAATTTTAGCTCTGTTGCCAACTTCTTTAGTTTATACCAGCCTCATAAATTGTGTAATTTCTTCTTTTCTACTATTTCTGGAACAGTTTTTATGGAGTATGAATTGTATATTCATTGGAGAGTTTATAAATCTAGCCCATAAGACTGCCAGAAGTATGGATTGGGATAAGACATCTAACAACCAAAGTATTTATTTAATGGTTACTAGTCTACTAATATTTCTGGTTTCCTTTCAGCTCATTTTTATCATTTATATTTTTTTCTACACAGCTTTAAAGTTTCCCTAAATTTTCAAATTATTTTTCATGAAGTTTTTAAAGGAATTCATCTATTTTATGTGAGTTATGTCTTGTTTTTCATTACTAATTTTTATATTTGGTTCTAACATTTTCCATAATCAGAAACAGACTCATATTAAGTACTAGCCTCTGAAAAGATGTTAAGAAAGGAAAAAGAAAGGAAGAGCTTCTACTCTCGAGATGCAGCTTGCATGCTATGTCTGAAGCGCAAACATAATTGCTACAGATGGGAGCAGCCCAGTGACTTCATGGTTAAGAGAGACAGATCCCTCATAGCTGACTATGTGGTTCATTCCTGGACCCCAAGGCTTGAGAAATACACTAAACATATGTGCATGCATTACCCAAATCCCAACAAGATAGAGAAATAGAGGAGAAATGGTTGCAGAGTGACTATGCCTCATCAGACGGTGCTTTCTCATTCTCGCTCTCTTTCTTTCTCTATCTGGAGAGTGTTTATGCCCTCTGGTTAAAAAAAGCGGGGAGGAGTATGTATGATGATGCAAGAGAGAGAGAGGGACTCGAAAAATTAAAATGTACAGTGAGAATCAATAAACAGTACTTACTGTTAACTGTTAATTATTGTGACTGAACTTGGAAAAAATCACTCTTTTTTTTTTCTTTCTCATATTCCATCATTAATTTAATGTTTTGTTTAATGCACATTCTAAAAACTCCATACAATTTTTGGTGATTTTGATGTCTCCTTGCTACAGCTATAAATTGTATATTTGAATGACATAAATGTGACTGTGAAAGCCTCTAAATTTAAAATACGACATGTGGTTAATTTCACATGCAAAGCTTTGATTATCATTTTTTATACTGAAATAAATGCATTTATGGTTATCAACTTTTCTTAAGTATAATTTAAGCTGCATCTTACAGATTTTGATCTTTAATGGGTTTTTTGGATCATTTATACTTAAGTATTTTATACTTTGAATTGTATTTTTCTCTTTATCCTTTGAATTAGTTCTATTTTCCCCCAAAGTGTAAGGTATTTAGCTCTCACGTAAAGGATGATTTCTGTTTTTGTCTTTTGTACGAGAATGTGGTCTTAACAATATTGGGATACTTTTGATACTTCCTTTATGATGAAGAATGAACTCAGATTTAGTGATTGTCTGATGTGCTTTAAACTAAGATGTATTCTCTGTTTGGGTACAAGATTTTTTTGTATCTATAAGTAAAATTAAACTTACTATTTTTTTCACATATTAAATAATGTTTTGTTTGGTTTATTGCTTTCTAAATTCCAGTTTTCAACTATAACTCTCAAAGCAGGGAAGAAATCAATACAATCCCACATTGTCCTTACTGTCTCTGGCTATTTGGGGACCACCACATTTTGTCCTAGAATTTTCAAGTCTCCTTCCCAGATATTTCTGTAGCAATCTTGAATGTCTGACTGAAATACGGTTATTGCCTACTTGAATAGTCAAATAAAACTATATTCTACTCATTCAATTTCCACTATGGTTTTTCTTCTAGTTATTTGCCATCTGGCAAAATATAACTTTGAGGAAATTAACTGCCAAACCAGATATTTTGTTGACAATAGTGACAAAGAGAATTACAACCAGCAACTTCTAAAAGTATTCTATGATCCTAAAAGACAAGTCAACAAAGGTAGTACTTAGGGAATTTCATTCCAGAAACATGCTGTTGAAAAATGGTGCTATCTCATAGCAATTTACCAAATGAGGGATAAAGCAGAACTGTTCGACTACTATCCAAACATTGCATACAGTGTGAAGTCAAAGAAAAATGAAATCCTAAATCCAAACTTCATCACAGAAGACGATCTCAAGTAAGAGTCTCTGTGACCCAGAAGAGTGAGCTGTAACATCAGCTAGACTGAGATCTAGTATAAACTATGCGATCCTGTTCATAGTACTTAAATTGTCTGCATAATATTCAAGGTTGTTGAGAATCATATATACTCAAATGTATTAAAATAGTAGACATTTACAATAAATAATTATTGAGCATTTTCCAGTCCCTCTGTGCTGGATGAAGGACAGAAGTAGGTGTAAATTAGAAAATCATGGTCTCTGTCCTCAAGGACAAACATTTAGCAAGTAATTTAAAAAGTAATGCATATGAGAGGCAGCAGGTGGCGTAATGGTCAAGGTGCATGGTCCCACATGGCCAACCATGGTTTGAGTCCTAGACACAGCAGCTTGAAAATCACACTGGGTGCTTGTACATCCATGTGCAAAATCCCAAGAGGAGAATGGAGGAGATGGGATTGTGGCATGGCCATCCCCCCAGGGGGTAACTTCTCACATTTTATCTCTCTGTCTCTTTATGTCTCTCTCCAGCAAATGCACACACTTTATGGCAAAAACCTAAAAAAAATTTTTTTTAGTAAAAAAGTAGCGCATGTGGCCAGCCACCATGAAGCAGTGATAATGCAATACTCCACAATGTTCAAGCACACAGGAAGTCCCTGGTTAGTGCCCTGAGGTCTCCTTGCTCATGCTGGGCTTGCATACACACATGCACCTGATCCTGCTTGGCTGAGCCTAGAGGTAGAATAAAGTGAGGTCCTTGTTGGGAGGAGGTCTCTCTCTTTCTTTAAATTAAAAAGATAATAATAATTTTCATAAGTAACATGCATAACCAGAGTACAAGGTACCATAAAGGTGCTCAATAAATAGTAGCTATGATTATTAGCTGATAATATTATGATGTGAATAATTCAATGGATTTTAAAAAAAATTTTTTGAAAGGTTTTTGCTATAGGGTACGTGCGCTGGCCAGAAAAACAGAGAGAGACAGAGAGACAGAAAGCGAGAAACCCCCAAGGGGGGATGGCCACACTGCAATCCCTTCTCTTCCATTCTCTTCTCATGCACACATACGCACCCAGCGTGAGTTTAAGCCACCAGGTCCGGGACTCGAACCACGGTCGACTACATGGTAGTCCAGTGACATAGCCATCATGCAGACTACTGATCCCTCAATGGATTTTTAATAAAATTTTGCAAACAGTTACTACAATGTAAGGAAAATTATTTCTATTTTAAGAGAATAAACCATTAAGTTTCATGTGAGGCTGCAACTTTTATTTATGAATAGAAATGAACTGAAAGTTTAAGATATTTGTGTGATAAACCATTAAATCTTCATTGCCAATTTTAAAATTTTCTAATCCCATTATCTGCTTGCAACCAGTCTAATCTTTCATTAAAAATGTAGTCTCTTTGAAAATTCATGCTGTACCCCCACAAAGATGTACAACAATTAAATGTAAGTAAGAAATTATTTTAAAAATTTTAAAACCCAAAGGTGGGGGGAAGCATGGCGGGGGGAGGGTGGCAGAGGACACGGTCTCAGGCTTCTTCCAGTAAGGCACTGCTCAAGAGAAGCCAGATCCCAAAAGATGACTATCGTTCGAATTCCCAGACTGGTCAGCCTGAAACACACCAGGCATTCATATGAGTTCCAACATCCCAAAGGCTAAAGGACTGGAAGAAGAGGATCATAGCATAGTCAGACCCTGTGGAAGGTGCCCACCTCTCTGTCTCTCTCTGTCTCTCTCCCTACTAATCTCTCGGTCTCATGCATGTGAAATCATGAATAAGGGGGAACAATCTCTGTAGTCAGAAATGCTTGCTTTTCAATGTTAGTTCTGGCAGTACAAATTACATAATCTTGAGAAAATTTTCAACTCTTCTTATAATTCACTTTCCTTTTCTGTACATGGAGAATAATAATGTATCATTTCTCAAAGTTATTGAGGATAGGGTCTTCAGCACCAAGTGTCCCACAAATGAGAACTTTCATTACAGTTACCCAGTGCTAGGCACTCTGCAAGGGTGAACACATTTCCCATTCTTCTCTGAAAGAGTTTTCAGTGTAGACGAGATGACATTTAAACAGGGAAATCATGGGCCAGCTGTAGCAGTGCAGCAATAATGCAATACTACACGACCGTGAGAACACATGCAAAAGTCTGGGTTCATATTCTTTTTTTTTTTTTTTTTTGAAAAATTTAATTTGTAGTAGGGCGCGTGCGCTGCCAGATAGACAGAGAGAGACATAGAGACAGAAAGCGAGAAATCACCCCCCAGGGGGGATGGTCACGCCACAATCCCTTCTCCCCCATTCTCCTCTCGGGATCTTGGGCACGCACGCACACGTGCCCGGCGTGAATTTTAAGCCACCGGGTCCGGGACGCGAACCACAGTCGACTACGTGGGAGTCCAGTGACATAGGCATTACTCTAACTGCTGGTTCCCTGGGTCCATATTCTGAGGTATTCATCTGCACATGCTAGTAAAATGGGTGCCTGTGGTCCTAAAAGGCTGAGCTTGGAGGCTGGATCATGGAGCCAAGAATGCGCAGGTGCTTCTTTCTCTGTCTCTCTCTCCCAATGGGAAAAAAAAAAAAAAGAAATTTTAAAGAATAGGGAATTACAGTCATTTCAGAGATAAGGCGATGGAGATCTTCTGCTGAGAATTTGCCCTGGCAAACAGAGAGGGCAGGCCAGAAGAAGAATGAGTCCACCATGAGAGCTGAGATCTAGTCATTTCAGAGATAAGGCAATGAAGAGGCTCTGCTGAGAATTTACCCTGGTAGAGCCTTTCTGTGACACAAAGGGAGAACAACGCAATGCCAAAGAGTTTGCAGACCACATCCTCCTGTGTGCCTCTGATCCCTGAGATTGATCTGGTAGAAATTAGGAAGCAATGAATAACCCATCAGATGACTAGAAATCACCACAGGGGCACAAGAAATATGTAAAACCAAGAAAATACCTCACCTCAAGGAAAAAGAATAACTCGTCTTCATTCACAGACAGTACAGTGGAACTCACAGAAATGTCTGCCCTATAGCAAAAACCTCTCCAAAAAATGCATATATATATTAGTTTTAAGTAGATTGTGAAAAGCTCAAGGTGGCCCAGCCACTGTGGCACACAGATAACCCAAGTGACCTGCAAAGCTAGAAACCACACTGATCCCTGGGTCAGTTTGAAAACATGCTAGGTGCCTGCACAGGAACCTGAGGAAACAGAGGACTGGAGAAAGGGGCTTTCACTATGAGACCTTATACAGGGTGTTTACCGCTCTCATTTTTGCTGTCATTAAAAATAAACTCTAAGAGAGTATGCTGCAATTGCTAGAGCAAGCACTAATAATAATACAAAGCGGTATTAGCTAAGTAAATTTAAACGGAATTCTAAAGGAAAATTTAATTAATGTATAAGACCAAAATTCAGAACAGATAAAACTGCAAGGAACAAAATAAAATACTATTAAAATGCTAGGGCCAAATCTAATCATATGCTTCTAAATAACCCATGGTCAAAGAAGAATCCCAAGGGGAATCAAAATATTTTATCATTATTGGGACCAGCAGTTAGCATAATGGCTATGTTGCTGGGCTCCGATGTAGTCGACTGCAGTTCGAGTCCCAGACCCAGTAGCTTAAAACTCACACCAGGCACGATCTAGAGAGGAGAATGGAGGAGAAGGGATTGCGGCGTGGCCATCCCCCCTGGAGGGTGATTTCTCGCTTTCTGTCTCTCTGTCTCTCTCTGTCTGGCGAGTGCACACGCCCTATCGCAAAAACCTCTCAAAGCAAAAATTTTATCATTATATATATATATACCATTTATATGTGTGTGTGTGTATGCGTGTGTACACACACACGCACATATATATTTTTTTATTTATTCGTTTTACCATTAAGTTAAAAATATTTTTATTCTCCTTGGGATTTTTCTTTGGTCATAGGTTATTTAGAAGTATATGATTAGATTAGACCCTAGCATTTTAATACTATTTTATTATACTACTTTCTTCTATTCATTTTATAAGTTGCTTCATACAGATTTTAGCATATTATTTATATTTATATAATATATATTACATTATTTGGCATATTATGCATATTTATATAATACATATATTAAGCCAAAATCTGTATGAAGCAACTTTAAAAAATGATTAGAAGGAAGTTTATAACTTTAAATACTCACACTGGAAAAAAAGAAAGTTTGAAAATCAATTTTTAAAGCCTTTACCTTAAAAATACAAAAAAAAGTGTAAATTAAAATCATAAATAGTAGATGGAAAATAAAGATAAGAGTAGAAATAAATGGAATATAAAATTGAAGATAGAGAGAATTTTAGAAGATAAAAATAGGTTATTTGAATGATCAACAAAATTGATGGGGCCAGCAAGTGGCATGGTAGATAAGGTGTTAAACTCCTACATGGCCGACCACAGTTTAAGTTCCACATCCGGTAGCGTGCTTTCTCATTTTTGCTCTCTCTCTCTTTTTCCTTCTCTCTCTCTAGTGAATTAAAATAATAATAATAATTTAAAAAACAAAATTGATAAACTGCTAACTAAATTAATCAAGAAAAGTAGAGAAAATAAGTAAACAATATCAAGAATTAAAAAATGGTATTAATTACTGCTCTAACTGATATAAAATAATAATATGAACTTAATTATAAGTTATGATTCAGATACCTATGAAGTGACTTAGAAATTAAAAAAAAAACAAACATTTTCAGTCAGGAAATGGACACCAAACTTGAGCTGTGAGATACTGGTTTCCTTGACCAAAAATGAAGATTGTCTTCTGAGACTTCCCCCTCCAGATTCATTTCTAGTGGGTAGGACTACCTCTTTCTCTTTCTCTCCATTTCTTTTTCTCTCTCTCCCTCTCTCTCTCTGTGTCTCCCTGTGAATTTTACATTTTTTCAATTTTTTTAAGGTAAAGTATTATCTGGGCTCTCAAGCCTTTCCTTTATTGTGCTAATTGGTGCCTTTCCCCATTTCATTTAAGAAAGGCACACCCTCAGGCCCATCCTGAGATGGATACTGAACTTGAGCTCCCAAATAATTGTTTCATTTTTTGCTTTTTAAAATTAAAATCTAATGTTTTATCATCTTTTTTCCTTTCTCCTTTTTTCATTTTATGTTTTTCTTTTTCTTTCTTGAAAACAGAACAGAAGAGAGATTGCAAATTGCATCCTTCTGCACACCTCTGAATGTTCAGATTGAACTTCAAGAATTAGGAAGAAACGCACCATCCATCAGATGACTAGAAATCACTGCAGTGTCACAAGAAATATGAGTGAGCAAGAAAATACCTCTACTCTAAGGGAAAAGAATAATTTCTCTTCGTCCATAGACATGTCTGATAAAGAATTTAAAATATTCATAGTGACAAAGCTAACAAAGATGGAAGAGAAGAGAGACAATGAACTGTGGAAGAGGAAGGAAAAAGGAGCTGATGAGTTCTAAGAGCTGAGGAAATTCTTCCAAGATCTAAAAGACGAAACATACACTTTAAAAAAGAATCAGCTGGGTCTGTTAGAGATGAAGGCTATCATACAGGAAGTCAAAATCTCCCCTGAAAGTATCAAAAGCAGCTAGATCATACAGAAAATTGAATCTTAGATGTGGAGGATAGAATCGCTGGCCTAGAAAAATCCACCATGAAGACTGAGAATATTGCCAAAAGAAATTAAAATAATATATGAGAAAGGCTAGATACTATCAAACATCCAAACATCTGGATAATTGGTATCCCAGAAGGCAAAGAGACTCATAAAGGACATTGGTAATCTATTCCATGAAATCCTGGAGGAAAACTTTCCAAACCTAGAGAGGCATTCAAAGATCCAGTCCTAAGAAATACAAAGGACCCCAAATAGAATTAACCCAAGAAGATCTTCTCCAAGACACATTATAGCCAGACTGACCAAAATCACAGACAAAGACAAGACACTAACATTGGAAAGAGAGAAATGTCACATTACCTACGAAGGATATTCCATCAGGCTAACAGTGGACCTCTCATCGGAAAAAAATGCAAGCAAGGAAAGATTGGGAAAATATATTCAAAGTCTTAAGGGAAAAGCAATTTCAACTAAGAATACTGTACCCAGCAAGATTATCCTTTGTATGGGAAAAAAAGACAAGAGCATTCTCAGATAAACAAAACCTAAAAGAATTTACCAACACCAGACCAGATCGCCAAGAAGTTCTCAAGGGAGTGCTATACCATGGAGTAGTCTGACCTGGTAGGGCCCCAGGATCTGTGTTGAGCTTTTGACCTATACCTCTTAGGTCAAGACAGCATGCTGGCAAGGCTGCTGCTGTGTACCACCACCCCTACCCCCCGACCTAAGAATAAGACTTAGGTCGAATTAGCATGTCAGCAAGGCTGCTTGCTATTTGCTCCAGAAAACTGTGGTAGCCTTGCTGGGAAGCGACCCCCCTCTGATTCCCTGATATACTATAAAAAAATTACATAGCTCTCTTGAGTATGTAATGAGATTTTCCCAAAAGTCCCCCGACCACTCCCTTCGGCCCTGATCACCTACTGTTAATTACAATGCTTTATCTCCGTGGTCACAATAGAGGGTGGGCTGAAGTTCTATCTAGGCAGAAATAATGACCTTTGGAAGGCCCTTCAAAATACATTTAACATAAACTTAAAGATAATCTTTTCTTTACCTAAAATAAGATTAGGCCAAAACTGGCCCAGGACACCCCCGCCCTCACCAAGTAAAATAGATAAATATATTAGGATTCCTTAAATTAAGTTTTAGATCCCTATAAAACTATAAGTATCATTCTTTATTAAAATCCATAAGAGCTAATATCTACACTTAAAATTTTCTTTTCTCAGCACCATTCCCAGTAATCACAAAATGGCTGCTGTGCTGCATCAGCTAATACTCATCTCTGCTTGCTAAAACCGCTTTCCCAAAACTGCATTCCATAAAGACCCACCTACATCAAACGAACAATTGTGGAACTGCACTAGACCCACCCTTAATCCAACCCTAAATAGAATCTATGTTCTCTATTGTTAAAACTTTATAAGTTAATCATTAAAACACGTAGCTCCTCTCCCATTTACTTACATGCATCACATTTTCAATAAAAATGCACAATGATTCGTAGCAGTTGTCACTCTTCAGAGAGTGATCTCTGAGGGGTGTCCGGCTAAGGACGTGCATAAAAAAGACACCGAGGCCTTAGTCTTCTTCTTTTCCAGCGTCGCCTCCGACCAGTCAACCCATCCCCGCTGAGGCTAGACCCCAGCAATACCAGAAAAATTAAATGCAGACACACAGAAATAAGAGTTCAAAAACTAAGAAAATGGCCAACTTAATCATAATGACAAATCTGGAGTTGAATACTATATCCCAGAATTTAATTAGGAAGATTGAATCACAATAGAAGATAGGTTAAGTACATGAGACTGAACTGGTGAAATAGCATTTTATGACTTTTAACTAAAACATTGCTGATTTTCTTCTAGGCTTTGTTTTCCAGTTTTAAGGATTTTTGTCCTGACTTGAGCTGCCAATAGGTTCATGTATCTACTATTTGAACAGAATCCTAAACCTGTTTCCTGGCTTTAAGTTTTAAGCAAAATTCCTTAGCATTTCTTTGATTTATTAAAGCTAAAACTGCTTTTCTTGAAATTAAAAAATATATTTAAAAATACCTATTTAATGACCCTAGTAAGCTATATAGCATCAGCTAGGTACTACCATATAGTATATTCATTCTACTCAGAGTTTCATGCCTCAAGTCAGACATTCATAGATATATATAGATAGATAGATATGTATAGATATATATACCAGCTGAACTCACTATTGAAAGTAGTTAGATTATTTAAGAAATTTTGTGAATCAATAAAACATGGGGGGATACGGAATGGGAAACAACTGTAGAAACCAGAGATAGTGTAGGTTGCAATTAGGAAACTTAACATTTCTTCATCTTAATGTCTTCTTCTATGAAGGAAACATAATAATGCTAAGGCTTACAAAGCTGTTATGAGTATTAAATATGATTATATGAAGCTATTAGCCCCACCATATGCTAAAATATTTTCAATTATTTTTCCTTTTTTTATTATTTTGGCTTCATTTTTATTTCCTTACTCTTTCTCGACTCCTCCCTCATCTCCCCAGACTAAAGACCCTAATATTTAAAATTCACCTTTATTTAACAGCCCCTTCATGTGCACTGCTTTAAATCAGAGATAATTGTAGTTGGTGCATTCTTAACCCTTTCCAGCAATATCATAAGTTTCTTGAGATGCAGAAAGTGAGATTGCCCAAGGCATTCTTAGCAATGACCACTAATCCTAAATTCAACTCCTTGGATTTGTTATTATTTCCTTATTTAAAAGGAGAAATTCCTATCAATTTTGCACATGGATACGACAATGTTTGTACACACTTTCAAATACAGATTCTGGTCAGTGACGGTTTTGTTGCCTCTGTAGTAGAGCAGAATATTTATCTGAGAACAGTTTCTCATCCTTCAGCATTTTGGTTTGGGTAATAACCAACGACCTGAGACCTCTCATTTCCAAATATAGCCACAGCTGTTTTTCCATAAATGTCCTTTTTTAAATTTCCCTATTGACACACATCTAACACTTTCAGCCCACTTCCACTGTTTGGTAAACTCCTGTTTCGAGGAGGTTCCCTTCTCAAAAAGAAAGTTGTACTTTCTGCCTCCACGGAAATTACACTGTGTCTCCTGAAATAAAATCAGGGCCAAAGGAACCTGCTAATGGTACTTAAATCCCTCTGGACAGATGATGAATTTCCTCATCCTGTTTACTCTTTTTTAAGCCATTCTGCCCACGACTAGATAAAATATCCCTTCATCCCCATTCATTTATTCAAAAATAGTCAAGTGCCAGTTGTGCACTCGGTCCTGTTCTGGGAGCCAGGAATAGAGAAGTAAATGAGACAGAAATCTCAGTCATAGTTTTTAGTGATCAAGACTAACGATTAACAAGTTAACATACAAATAAACAAGGTAATCTTTATTTTTTAATTTTTTCTATAGGGCACATGCATTTGCCAGAGAGAGAGAGAGAGAGATAGAATAAGAGAAGTTATGTAAAAAAAAAACCCTCACCTCACCCCAGCCAGGGAAGGTGGTCACGCTGCATCCTTTTCTCTTCCATTTCTCCTCCTTTCAGGATTTTGAGCACACTGGCACTTACACCCAGAGTGCTTTTCAAGTCACTTGCTCTAAGACTTGAACCGTGTAGTCATCCATGTGAGATCCAGTTACTTAAATCACTACACCACCCACTGGCCCCATAAACAAGATCATTTAAAACAGGAATAAATACCTAGACTGTTACTGACTCCAATAGGAAGGAAAGAATCAGAGAAGAAACAAAGAGTTTAGAAAATTGCAAGGCCCTACTCCTTCCCCAAAGCCAGGGTGGGTGGGGTGTTGGAGATTATAGAACCCCAGATAGACTTGAATACTTAGGAGAACAGGAAAAGGCCACATTTCTTTCCTGGATAAGACACAGGAAAGAGGCAAGACTACAGAATTCCCTCCAGTCCCTGCACATTTCTGAAGCAAAAGAAATACTGACATGTGATGTGTTCACGGATGCTCTGAGACCTCCCCAGAAAGTACTGTGTTCCCCAAGATAACAAAAATGCAGAAATGCAAAGAGAAACTTGGTTATGACATAGATCATTGCTAGGCCAAAAAGGCCTTGTAATTAGGGCATGAAGCTTGACATTTTTCTCCTTTGAAATCTTAGTATTAACTCCAACTGATATGGTATAGAAAATGACCACAATGTTCAGGGAACAAATAATAATAATAATAATAAAACACTCCATTTGTGCATAGCATTGAAATAGAATAAAAATAAAAACAGAATAAATCATTAAAGGTAACCCTATGGGTAGTTAAAAGCAACATTAAACTTCAGCATGCATAAAAGTACATGTGAAATTAATCTTTGTAAAGCCAGCTTCCTGAATGCTTTCCATGGCTTTTATGTAGAAAAATATTTGTTTTTTTTTTTTTGGTTCCCTTTAGACTTGCACAAAGCTTTAAATATATATTCACAACCACCCTCACATTCCCACTGAGATAATCAATGCTAAGTGCATTTGATTAACTCAACCATGTCTATGGGTGGATAATCACTAGTGATTTCACAGATCAGCTGAGTTTCTTTGGTACTGATGTGAAAACACAATTATTGGAGCAAGGCCCATGGCCAAGAACTAGGAGAACATGGTGCCTTTGCTCTAGGAATGCCAAATCACTTCACATTTTCTTTCTCTCTCTCTTTTCTCTTGATTCTCCAGTCTTAGAAATGCACTTTTTTTTTTTTTTGAGAAGTTTTTGCTATAGGATTTGTGCGCTGGCCAGAAAGACAGAGAGAGACACAGAGACAGAGAGAAATCACTCCCTAGGCGGGATGGCCACACCACAGTCCTTTCCCCTCCATTCTCCTCTAGGGATCTTGGGCATGCACACACACACACACACACACACACAAAATGTAAGTTTAAACCACCGGTCCAGGACTCGAACCGCAGTCAACTACATGGGAGTCCAGCGACATAGTCATTACTCCAACTGCTGGTCCTGAGATGCAGTTTTTTAAAGTCTAGTGAAATAGTATTGCTGAAGTTTAAAATTCACAGAAAAGCTATAAAACATGCATTTATAGGTTCCACAGACTTAAATATATATGGGTTTGTTTGTAAAAGAAAAAAGATAGAAATATAAGAAAAAAAAATTTTTAAAACAAACAAAATCAACTCCTGAGGACATAAGAAATTAATGTAAAGGTAGGCAGTATGAGCTCATAATATTTTTAAAAATGAAATTTGTTTTATCCTGTGGAAAAGAAAGAAAAACTTGGAAAAAACAGTGACATGATTAAATTTGTATGTTAGAAAACACTTAAATATGTGTTTTTATTCATCAATCTTCAGAATGAAGAAAGGTTCTTAAAATATAGTCTTTTTTTCTTTAATTTGTGAGTTTATTATTCTTATAACCAATAACTGCTTTTCTAAATACTCACAGTTTAATCAACCTCTATAAATAACCAGAGATACTAATTCTTAAATATGCTTTTTGGGGGGTTGGTAGGTGGTGTGGTGGTTAAATGCACTGGATTCCCACAGGGCCGACCATGTTTCGAATCCCAAACCTAGCAGCTTACTTCCTTGCTTTCCCTTTCTCTCTGTCTTTCTCTGGTCAAATTAAAGAAATAACAATAACAAATTAATTAAAAATAAATAAATATGCTCTCTTTTTTTGGAGAGGTTTTTGCTATAGGGCACGTGTGCTCACCAGAAAGACAGAGAGAGACAGAGAGATAGAAAGCGAGAAATCACTTCCCTGGGGAGATGGCCACACCGCAATCCCTTCTCCTCCATTCTCCTCTCGGGATCTTGGGCACGCACGCACACGCGCCTGGCATAAGTTTAAGCCACCAGGTCTGGGACTCGAACTGCGGTTGACTACATGGGAGTTCAGCAACATAGCCATTACACTAACTGCTGGCCCCAATATGCTCTTTTTAACACATATATGCCCAAAATCCTGATAAGAGGGACAAATGAAGGAAAAAGGATTATGTTTAACTATGTTTAGTGTTTTTCTCTCCCCCCCTCCTTTTCTTTCTGCCTGGTGAGCACATGCGCCTTCTGGAAATAAAATATATCCGTGTATGTGTGTGTGTGTGTGTGTGTGCGTGTGTGTGTGCTTTTTGTAAAATGTCTAAAACACATGCTTCAACGACTTAGGAAAACATGTGCAATGAGCTCACGTGTATAGGGGAACACCAACCTCTGATAAGAGACTGATAAGCTGCTTCACTGAGAAGACAGACCACTGCTTGTGAGCTCACATCATGGCGGAATTCATTGTCAGTCACTGAAAGCAGTTAGCCCACCCAGTGAATGCTAGAATCTACACTAAGAGACACAAATGCAATTTAGGTATGACTTCAGCCCCTTGTCTCTAGGTGCTTGAAGTCCCATAATGTTAGGCTTCCGTCAGTTCTGTGACTTGGCAAAGTCCAAGCCTTCTCTGTAGATGCCATTCCCTTTCCAGAAATTGATTGTCTCGTTTGTTCTGCCTCCTAGTTCTGGCAGACCCTGTTGATTCAGGTGCCAAACAGACGTCGTCACTGTTCTCCACACTAAGACAATGCCTAGTATGCGTTTTGCAAAAATAAAGTGGATATGTGGGGTCACAAACACATGAGAAGTATTCTAGAACATTTTGATTTTGACTTTCACTTTCAGTTCTTCTCACTTTACCTTCTTTTCCTTCAGGAGTAGAGTCCTGCTCTATACCTCACAAAGAGCAATTGAAAAAGCAGTTTTTACTGCTTAAGAATGCAGGTCCACCCACATTCTTGAAAAATTACCTCTCAGAGGGGACGCCTAGGCTGCAATTCCTTCTCCTCCATTTTCCTCTTGGATTTTGGGCACTCACACACCCGTGCCCAGCATGTTTTTCAAGCGCTGGGTTTGGGACTCAAACCATATAGTAGGTCATGTGGGATTCAGCCACCTTAACTCCCACACCACCTGGCTAGTTCCAGTAAAAAAAGTTTTTTCTGATAAATGTCTATAAAAGATAAACTTTGGAGGAGCCACAAAGTGGTGGAGTGGTGAAACATGATACTCGGTAAGACAGTCTCACACAGGAAAATTTCTGGTTCAAGTCCAGAGACTTACCTGAGTGGGCCAAGCACCCACGTGTCCCGAATCTGAGACTGAAGACTATGTTGGGGGTGCAGACTCTTTCTTATGCTTGCTCTCTTTCTGTTTCTCTCTCCTACGGAAAAAGTAAATAGATAAACTTTAAAAAATAAAAATAGGACTATTAGACAATTAATTAGAAAAATTAGAAATAGAGTTATTAGGGCATTAGATCTATGAAAATACTAAATGTTGCTAATTAGAGCAATTTATTAGGGAAATATAGATGAATAATGGGATCTATTAGAATAGTTAGAGTAATATATCTAGGAAGATTCAAATGAAATTAACTAGTCATTAATTAGGTAATTAGGTAATTAATTAGAGTGGTTAATTAGGTAACATGACAATCTTAAAATTACAGTGACTTAACCCAATACTTTACTGCTTGCTCATGTCATTATCTAGTGCAGGTTTTCCTTATCATCACATATTCTTCCATGACTGATTCAAGGATTTAGACTCCTTCAGTCTTTACACTCCATCATCTTCTAGGGCACTGTCCTCTCCCTCCAGCCAAAAGGAGAAGAGAACAAGAGGGAACACATCTGCTGCTGCTGCTTTATTTTTTTGTGTGTGTATTAGAGAGATTTTTGTTATAGAGTGCATAAACACTCCAGAGACACAGAAAGCAATGAATCACCCCTCAAGGGGGATGGCCACAATCCCTTCTCCTCCATTCTCCTCTTGGGATCTTGGGCACGCACATACACGCACCCGACCTGAGTTTAATTCGCCAGGTCCGGGACTCGAACTGTGGTCAACTACGTGAGGGTCCAGTGGCGTAACTATTACACCATCTGTTGATCCCTACATCTTCTTAAAAGCTTTGTCAAGAAGTGACTTCTCATTGCTCTGTGGGTGAGAAATACCACAAGGCTACACCTAAATAGGGAAGGGTTTAGAAACGTAGCCCCCAGCTGAACAGCCGGTTTCCCAGTGATGACTCAACATTCTAAAAGCAAAGCAAAGATTTTAGCAAACAGCCAGTCATCTGTGATCCACAACAAATTTAGTGTTTGCCTATAAAGAAGGCAGCTCAGGGATTAGAGAGTAGAAGAAGAACAAAAGAGCTTTAAAGTAATTTTCATTGTTTTGTAGGGGAAAAAAATCTGTAAATCAAATAGGAGACAGTTGATCATTGGTAGCTCCATAAATAAATAAGTGTTGTTGCAATATTCATAAACTTTTCTCAATTTTAACATTATAAGGGGGAAAAATGGTGTTTTATAACTGCTGACATAACTGCATTATCATGTAGAAACAGCAGTGTGTTCTATCTTGGACTCAATGCAGTAGCGCAAGTCCTAGTAGAGATCTCATGCTATAATGGGGTTACTCTGGTTACTCAGCTCACCCGGCTGCCTTTCAGTCACATTATTCGACCTCCCTGAACCAGGAACATTCATATGTATCTCAAAAGTTCTAGCCAAAGCTCAGTGAGGTATTTTATGTAAACTGCTTGCCCATGTAGGGATATTAAAACATCAATCCCTTCCGTTTTGGTTTGTCTAGTAATTATCCCAAAAAAAGTAGCAGTAAGGGGGCATTATCACTTCTGAATTTCTTTCTGTATACCACAGGGCTGGGGGGTACATGCCCACTGGCACAAAGTGTTCTTATTAAATGGCTCATGTGTGCCCACTTCCTGAAGTCCCATTTCTTTCATATTTGTATTGCCTCATTTGATTCTTTTGAATTTCCACCACGTGGTTTGTTTTTGTCCATTTGGTTTTTGTAATTCGGAGTTGTCTTCAGTGGCATGGCCCAGTGCCGCCTATGCTATTCATGTGGGTAGCTTTATAGCTTTTCCCTTTACACATTCTTCTTTTTCTTTGCTTAAAATGGTTCTGTGTCCCATGGCACAGTGTTCTTTTTTTGTATGTCCCTGTTCTTTGGGCTGAAAAATACTTCACGGCCTGCCCAGACAAAAATCAAAATACACTCCAGAGGCTTTTAGACCCAAACAACTGAGAGAGTGTGGTGCACTCAGCCCAGATAAGCCCTGCCTCTTGTAATTGGCTCCCCAGCAATGAACGAGGTGGCCTTGGAAAATATATTGAAGCACTCGGGTAGATCAACCCAGGAGGCTCTCCCAGCCTTCTTTGAGTCACCTAAGTCACCACTTAGGAACAAAGGCCAAAATAGTTGAGGGGGGACCGGCAGGTGGCATGGTGGTTAAATACTGGACTCCCACATGCTCAACTACAGTTTTGAGTCCTGGACCTGGTGGCTTGAATATCACACCAAGCGTATGTGCATACATGCCCAAAAACCTGAGAGAGGAATGGAGGAGACGGGACTGTGACACAGACATTCCCCTCCACCTTGGGGGGAGGGGTGATTTCTCATTTTCCTTCTCTCTCTTTCTCCCTGTCTCTAGTAAGTGCCTGAACCTTATGGGGAAAAAAAAAAAAAAAAATCTTAAGGAAAAAATATTAAGCTACCCAGAGCACCAGCTCTGCTCTGCCTGACTGCTGATGATCACAGGAGGCTGAAAAGCAAGCCCACAGGAAGACTTCAGCACAGGAAACTGAAGGGAGAGATGGGGTACTTTTCTTTCTAACTCTGATTTCTTTTCTCAACTTCAAATGCCTTTGCATATATTTTTCATTAATTCACTTGGTTTTGGGTTGCTGTTGTTGTTTGTCAGAGGGCATGTATGCTCAGCAAAGAGAGAGAGATAAACAGAGAGAGTGTGGAGGAGGGAGAAAGCATCCCCCCAGATATCTTACTCTAACTATTCTAATTGATCCCATTATCCACCTATATTTCCCTTATAAATTGCTCTAATTAACCAATACTTAGTGTTTTCATAGATCTAATGCCCTAATTGCTCTACTTCTAATTTTTCTAATTAATTTCTAATAATCCAATTTTTACTTTTTAAAGCTTATCTATTTACTTTTTTCGTAAGAGAGAGAAACAGAAAGAGAGCAAGCATAAGAGAGAGATTGCACCCCCACCATGGTCCTGATGCTGCAATCCATCTCTCGTCTTCAGCCCCAAATTCTGGACAAGTGGGTGCCTGGCCCACTCAGGTAAGTCTCTGGACCTGAACCAGAAACTTTCCTGTGTGAGACTACTACAGAGAGTACCATGTTTCACCACTCCACCGCTGTCTGGCTCCTCCAAATTTTATCTTTTATAGACATTTATCAATGAAAACTTTTTACTGGGACCAGCCAGGTGGTATGGGAGTTAAAGTGGCTGAATCCCACATGACCTACTGTGTGATCCAAGTCCCGAACCTGATGGCTCGATAAACATGCTGGGCATGGGTGTGTGAGTGCTCCAACTCCCTTGCCCATTAATGCCCTAGAAAGCACCCCCCCCACACCCACCCCAGGGAATGGTCACATGCAATCCCTTCTCCATTTCTCCATCCTGTAAGGATTCTGGGCACACACACACACAACTGCACAGAGTACTTTTTAAGCTGTGATTTGAACCATGCCGTTAGCCATGCAAGATCTAGCTGCCTTAATCACTAAGCCCTGGGACTTATTCTTCATTTCAAGAAACATATGGTAATTACTCATGATAGACTAAGTCTTAGGGATTAATAGATTAATAAACTCTACTCTGTGTCCTAGAGAAATTCGGTGAGCTGGGAGATAATTAAATAAACAAGTAATGATCTTACAAACCTAGCACAAACAATAGGGTGCTACTATGTCATACTGAAACCATTTAGGAGTCCCAGGTTTAAATCATGGGTTTACCTGAACATGCCTATGATCCTGACTGGCTGGGAGGTTACAGGCGTGGAGGGGGGAATTGAATGGTAGCAGGGCCCTGTCCACAATCCCTCTCTCTCGCTCTCACTCTCCCTCTCTTTCACTCTGATGAAAGAAGTAAATAAAATAAGGTAAAAACAAATAATGGGGGGCCAGCAAGTGGCATGGTGGTTAAGGCGCTAGACTACCACATGTTGGACCATGGTTCAAGTCCCAGACCCAGTGGCTGGAAACTCACACTGGGCACATGTGCATGTCTGTCCAAAATCCCAAGAGGGGAATGGAGAATGAATTGCAGTGTGGCCACCACCCTAGGGGGGGTGGGGTGATTTCTCATTTTTCCTCTCTCTGTCTCTCTTTCCAGAGAGTGTGTGCACCCTATAACTAGAACCTTAATAATAATAATAGTAATGACCTTAGAAGCGTGTAGGATTGGCGATGTGACGGTGGGAGGTGAAGAGGCAGTAGGGACATTTTGGACTTCTTGGCAGAGGAAGTGTCAGTGGTGTTGAGCCTGAGGGAATGGGCAAAGCTGGAGGAGAGGGAGCACAGCAAGAGCAAAGAAATGTAGGACAGAAATGTCATCGCATGTTCAGAAACTGAGGCGTGTGCTGTGAGTAAAGACATGAGTGATGTTATGGGGTTGGAGAGAGTATTATATTAACCTTTGAAGATGATCCTGCGAAGTTAGGTGGAACCAGTGCTTTTTTAAACGTCATATACGGAGGAAAACAGATGGTGCAGCAGTAACATTGCTGGACACACATGGCCAACCGTGGTTTGAGTCCCAGACCCAGTGACTTGAAACTCATGCTGGACACTTGTGTGTGCATGACCAAGATCCTGGAAGGAGAACGGAGCAGGAAGGATTGTGTCATAGCTGTCCCACCAGGGAGTGATTTCTCACTTTCCCTCTCACTGATTCTGTCTCTCTCTCCAGGGAGCACACACACTCTAAGGCCAAAATCTCTAAAAACAAATGTTATATACACACTAAGGGACATGGAAGGAGTGATGGTAAAAAAGATGGTGACTTTGTAGCTGGGCTATTCAGTTGTCTCGACTTGGACTTAAGATCTCTCGACTTAGTATCTCTGAAACTTAATTTCTACTCGTCAAGAATAAGACTCAGGAGAAAGCTAGAAATTATTCATTATAACAAATAAATAATTCTCGCGATATGTCTATAGCAATTATGGTTATACTACTATAGCTGTTTACTAAGGACTTAGTATATGACAAATCCTGTGCTTTACATGGATTAGCTCATTCGATTTTCAAACGCATTATACCTAAAAAACTATTATTATCCATACTTTACAGCTGGGGAAACTGATATTAAAGTATTAATCACATTGGGACCAGCAGTTAGCATAATGGCTATGTCGCTGGACTCCCACGTAGTCAACAGCAGTTCGAGTCCTGGGCCTGGTGGCTTAAACTCACGCCAGGCGCGTGTGCGTGCATGCCCAAGATCCCGAGAGGAGAATGGAGGAGAAGGGATTGCGACGTGGCCATCCCTCCTGGGGGGGAGGGGGTGGTGATTTCTCGCTTTCTGTCTCTCTGTCTCTCTCTGGCTGGCTGGCGAGCACACACGCCCTATAGCAAAAATCTCTCAAAAAAAAAAAAAGTATTAATCACACTGATGCATCAACCTAGATGGTATAGCTTACTACACACCTAAGCTAAGTGGCATGGCCTGCTGTTCCTGTGAGCAATAGCGTGTGGAGCTGTCTCTCCTGTGATAACCACACCTTCTGTAAATGGCCTGAAGGACTTGCCCGAGTGCTCTTTTTGAAAAGGTATCACTTTTTTTTAAAGAATTACTTTACTTAACTTTATTTATGTGTGTATATATATATATATTTTTTTTTAATTTGACCAGAGAGGGACAGAGTGTGTGTGTGTGTGTGTGTGTGTGTGTGTGTGTGAGATGTGGGGGTGGGTGAGAGAGAGAGAGAGAGAGAGAGAGAGAAAGGAAGGGAGAAAGCAAGCTGCCAACTCCAGGATTCGAACCGCAGTCGGCCATATGGGAGTCCAGCGCCTTTAACCACCATGCCACCTGCCGGCCCCAGATATCATTCTTTTGAAAAGGCATCATCACTCTTTTTGGAAGTGCACACACCCTATACAAAAAAAAAAACTCTTAAAAAAAAGAGAGAAAAGTTCTATGGTAATCCGTTCTATATGAGCCAAATGGCAGAGAGACTATTTTGAGACTTCCAACTGTGATTTCTAACACTCCTAATAACCTCTTTCAAAATCTAAATAACTATTCAAAGGATTTTCCCAGAAGGTAAGAAAAGTGTGAATTTATATTTTAAAAGCATTGTAAACAGTGAATAGTACTTATAGTTTTTTATTTAATGGCACCTATTTCATTAAAGAGCAGAGAAGCTCATTGAAAAAAATAAAAGTCATGTAACAGCTTATAATTAAAGAATAACTCCAGGCAAGAATTGTTTCTTTAGCTCTGCTTTATCCACTGAAATGTATAGTTAAAGATTATAAAACTGTACAATCATTTGCCACATAATGACATTTCATTAATGAGAAACCACATGTATGACAGTGGCCCCATAAAATTATATTGAAGGGCAAAGCAATTATTTAGCAGTAATGCAACTTGACCCACGGAGGAAAAATCCTGAGTTCACATCCCAGAACCACCCTGGACACACCTGGTGCATGTGTGTACATCCAGGACCTGGGCAGGCTGAGACTAGAAGTGGATCGTGGTGTAGAGACCCTGTTTAGGGGTGCCTGTCTCTCTGTATGTCTCTGCTGTTCTCTCTCTGAAAGAAAGAGAGAAATGTTTCTAAGTTTCTATTGTCTAGTGGTTTTGTAGCCATCACGTCATGCTAATCCAGCACATTACTCAGATATTGGTAGTGGGACCAGCAAATGACTCGGTGGTTATATCACTGGATTCCCACATGGCCAACTGCTGTTCAAGTCCCAGGCCCCAGTGGCTTGAAACTCACACAGGGCACATATGTGTGCACACCCAAAATCCTGACAGAAAAATGGAGAAGGGATTGTAGCATGGCCATCCGCCCTGGAGGATAATTTGCCATGTTTCCTGTCACTCTCTCTCATACATGAGAGAGCACATGCCCTAAGACAAAGAACTCAAAAAAAAAAAAAAGATAATGGTGATACTGGTATAAACAAATCTATTGCATTGCCAGTCACATTAAAAATGTAGCACATGCAATTGTGTACAGCACACACAGTTTCTATGGAATCAAGCAGAGCAAAAGCAAGAAATGGATATAAAAATCACTTGGTTAGCACTTGTGAAATATAAACTATTCTTACAAAATGATTCTGGAATATAGTGCCTCAGCTTTATATTTGTATATATATTATAAATACCCCTATGTGTAAAGGGGATGATACAATGGCATAAATCTCATTTCTCCTTACAAGTTTGTAAATGAAGTGTTATTTCTTGACTGCTGAGAGAGTTTGCTCAGAAACCTCTGGAAAAAACCAGGTGCTAGACTGTCTTCAGTTGCATGGCTTCATCTCCTGGTTTCAAACCGCTAGAAGACAAGCATAGAACCCACAAAGGAACAATTAAAAAAAAATAGAAAGAAAAATTGCTACTCTGTCTTATTGCAGGTTCATTCATTTTTCTCTTCTGTTTAAATTTAGTATTAGAGAAATACTTTCCTGCAAAATGGATAACATATACTTATACAATATTAAAAAGATTATTTTTGGAATACACAATAGCTTCATTTACTTAGGCACATCACAAAGTAGTGCTTTGTCTTAAAATCAGCCAGCACTATGGTTTGAATGTGTATCCCCTCCCCAAAATTCATGTGTTGACATTTGGTTGTAATGGGATTCAGAGTGTGAAAACGCAATCCAACTATGATGTTGAAAGGAGGGACTTTGGGAAGAGATTAGGATTAAGGTTGACGAGGTGGGGTCTCCAACTCTGAAGCCTGTGCATTTATAAGAAGAAGGAATAACAGACACACGGAGTCTACTTTGTCTCTCCACGTGACCCTCCCTCCAGCAAGAAGAGCCTCATTAGATACAGCCTATGGACCTTGGGCCTCCAACCCATGAACAGAATAAAGCACGAGTCCTATAAATCACTCAGTTTCAGGTATTTTCTGCTATTACTAACAGAACAAACTAGAGCCAGCAGTGATGCAGAAAAGCAATCTATTACTTTCTCCCAGTAATTTTCTCTCTCCATGAGATTTTGGGGACTAGAACTCACTTTCAATGAGATGCTGTAGTATATTAGACGTGTTGGTAGACCTTGCTGACTTCTCAGCAATATGAGATTCCCCTCTCCTTTGGTTATAGGAGAGATTTATACTTCTCTGTCCCTTATGGCCGAACAACTTGCTCCGGTTAATGAACTTGAGCAAAGTAACCTACGTCAAGTGTGGAAGTATTTCATTGTTGGTGCTCAATGGTCCTTTTTTTTTTTTTTTTCCTCGCACTAGATGGGTAGAAGCCCCCAACAGCCTGGGAATCTTAATGACTAAAGAGAAGATCACTTCTGTTGATCCTCACTGGACCTGTAGCCGGAACCCCACCCTCCAAAAAGAAAAAGAAAAAAAAAAAAAAACACTATGGTTTTTAAGTCATCAAGATATTGTGGCATGTTTTCTGTCACTACCACATAACATGATTTATACTAACTGACACAGGCATGTGAAAGCACTCTTTAATTAAATCTTTACCTTCTTGACTTCTCATATGTCTTGTGCTATCATTACCTTCTTGACTTCTCATATGTCTTGTGCTTCTGTGGTGGTTTCTAGTTATCTGATAGATTATATATTTTTTCCCTAATTTTTGGAGTTAAATCAGTGTTCAGATTGATAGACTATATATTTTTCCCCTAATTTTTGGAGTTAAATCAGTGTTCAGAGCATGCAGGATGAGGTGATCTGCAATCTCTCTGCAGTACCGTTTTTCTCCCTTTCTATAGCATATTCCGTGGGAACTGAGAACTATTATAACTGGCTAGATCTTGGGGTCAGGAGGATGAAGTCTGGGCAGAAAATCTTCAGTTATCCTAGTCCCAGGAAGGGGATGCTCAGAGCTCAAGTGTAGATGGCTTGTGATAGGCCTGTTCTGGCTAGGTCTTGGGATCAGGAGGGCATAATCTGGGCCAAAAATCATCAGTTTCAAATGTCCATTTTTTTATTAATGAGTACATCTTATATTCAATGATTTTTTAGCATTTTTCATATTAAAATTAAGAAATTTTTAGGAACCAACAGTTGGCATAATGGCTATATCGCTGGACTCCCATGTCAACTCCAGTTCGAGTCCCAGAATTGGTGGCTTAAACTCACGCCAGATGTGTGTTCATGCGTGACCAAGATCCCGAGAAGAGAATGGAGGAGAAGGGATTGAGACGTGGCCAGCCCCCAGTGGGATGATTTCTCACTTTCTGTCTCTCTGTTTCTTTCTGTCTTTCTGGCAAGCGCACATGCCCTATAGCAAAAACCTCTCAAAAAAAAGAAAAATTTTTGTCAGTCACGTATGTTGTAAACACTTACCTAGTTTGACTTTTAATTTTGAAATTTTTTATGTTATGAAATCTATCAATATTACCTTTTTTTCTTTGTTTATAGGCTTGGAAATTTTTAAAATATTTTTATAACTTCTTAATTTTATTTTGAATTCTTTAGCCTCACAGGAATTGACTTTAATAAAGATATAGCGAAGATTCATGTTTTTCCCCAAATGATGATACTATAGCCTCTGTTTTAGTTGTTGAATAATCTTTCTTTTCACCTTCAATTTGACATGCCACCTTTATCTTGGCATAAATTTATGCCTGTTTTAGAGTCCACTTCTTGCTTTTCTATTCTACATCTTTTTTTATAGAATTATTTTTCCACTTTATTTATTATTATTATTATTATTATTATTATTATTATTATTATTATTTTCCAGTTTGATCAGAGAGAGACATAGACAGAGGGAAAGTGAGAAAGCAAGCCACCAGATTTGAGCCTTGAAACGCGGTTGGCCATGTAGGAGTCCAGCACCTTTGACCACAATGCCACTTGCTCGTCCCTCTATTCTACGTCTTTGATTTTATCGCTATTATGGTACATTAATTACTGAAGTTTAATTCACCCCTCTATTCTACATCTTTGATTTTATCACTATTATGGTACATTAATTACTGAAGTTTAATAGTTTGTTTTATTGTGAATAGTAAAAGTTCCCACACAAATTCTTCTTTCTCAAAATGTTCTTAGATGTCTTCATTTATTGCTTCTTCCAGATGATTTTAGAAATGATTGTCAAATTGTAAAAAAAAAAAAAAAAAAAAAAAAAAAACACCTGGGGACCGTTATATGGCATAATGGCTATGTTGCTGGACTCTCACATAGTCGACCACTATTCAAATCCCAGACCTGGTGGCTTAAACTCAGGCTGGACGTGTGTGCATGCATGCCCAAGATCACTAGAGGAGAATGGAGGAGAAGGGATTGCAGGGTGGCCATTCCCCTGGGGAGGGCGATTTCTTGCTTTCTGTCTCTGTTTCTCTCTGTTTTTCTGGCGAGCACATGTGCCCTATAGCAAAAATACCTCTCCAAAGAAAAAACAAACAAACAAACAAAAAACAAAAAAGAAAAAACAAAAAAAAACATAGTCTCTCAAGATTTGTATTAGAATTAAACATATGAAGTATTTACAGAAAATAACATTCTTAAAATAATTAATCTTCTGGGCATTTTTATCATAAACCTGAATCATCTTACTCCAATTCAGGACTAATTTTTATTTATCTATAAGCTTACATTGAAAGGAAATATTCCACAGTGCTCTCTTCAGCCCAAACAAGCATGTTCACTATTATGTACTTCCCATTACAGCAAGGATAATAATAAATAACAGCATAATTTTGTCTTTATCATCCATGTGAGCTTTAACGTCCTCCAATGTTGAAATGCAGAAACCATGCTTCTTTAGTGACCAAGAATTTTGTAAATAATATATCAAGTTGCTAAAAACCTAAAGTAAAGTTCATAAGCATTTTTCAAAATTTTACAGAACTTTGGGAGGAACTAGTAGTCTCCTTTTAGTTTTTTTCTACATGTGAAACTGAGACATTTTTCACAGTATTTAAAAATTTCCTATAATCATCGTGGTGTCCTATCTTATAACTTTGTGTAGTATATATATCATTATAAGGCTTTCCCATCAAGAAACCTCAAATACTTTTTGCCTTCACCCTGAATGAGAGAAATCCAAAAAGATCAGGAATCCAGGATATTATGTATAGCAGACACAGCTTCCCTGAGGAAGTTTTGCCAAATCCATAAAAAGAACTTCCCAACACTGGGATCCATAAAAGCCCAGGAAAGAATGAACTGTCTGCTTCCCACATATCTCAAATCCCTAAGCACCATTGTGGATATATGGTTTTATGGCTCAAGAAACTTACTAACTTACTGTGTATAAACTGCCTTGAAGTTTTAGACCACTATTACACATGTCTCTAGCAGATACTGACCTGTCTAACAGTGAAACCAGACTTTATCAAGAGTTCTCTATTCCAATGTGTACATACAAAGGTGGTTCTATTGTGAACGTGTTTGATAAAGTTAAACAGGCTTCTTTATAACGGGATTTCTCAGACCCTTTAATATACAAATGTGAATTGTGATACTTCAAGACAGGAATAGTTTCTGGCACTCCTCAAACTATTCTCTCTCTCTCTCTCTCTCTCTCTCTCTCCCCCTCTCTTTCTCTCTCTCTTTATAGATTTTTGCCATAGGGTACATGTGCTCAAAGGAGAGGAAAAAAGAGAAACAGAAATAGGAAAAATGAGAAATCACACACACCCCTTGCCCCAGGGAGAATGGCTAAGCTGCAAGCTCCTTTTCTCCATTCTCCTCTTGGGATTTGGAGCACTCACTCATATGCACCCAGTGTGTTGGGTCCTGAAACCAGCGGTCAGCCAGTCAAGTGGGATGCAGTACCCCAAGGACCACGCCACCACTGGTCCCACACAATCCCATTTTAAGATCACAGTCTGCCAATATCCCACCACTTGAAATGTCTTCATTTTGAAGAAGCAAGAAATCAATTATTTTTAACAAAATTTGAAGATCTTTGCTCTAGAGCATTAGCTTATACAATTTATATGATCATAAATACGTTAGTAAGATTGTTAATGTACTTTTAAAATTTATTTTTATATATCTTTCAGACATTAGGGAACAGAAAAACTATTAAATAATGCTTTTTCTTTTTAAAAAATGCTAGCCAGGGACCAGCAGTTAGAGTAATGGCTATGTTGCTGAACTCCTATGTAGTCGACCGCAGTTCAAGTCCTGAACCCGGTGGCTTAAACTCATGCCGGGCGCATGTGCGTGCATGCTCAAGATCCCAAGAGGAGAATGGAAGAGAAGAATGCAGCATGGCCATCCCCCCTGGGGGGTGATTTCTCACTTTCTGTCTCTCTGTCTCTCTCTGTCTTTCTGGCGAGCACAAGCGCCCTATAGTAAAAACCTCTCCCCAAGCGCCCTTTAGTAAAAACCCCCCTAAAAAAAAAAAAAAAATGCTAGCCAGATTGTCCTCTTATCAGCACTGTTGAATAGAACTTTCTAAAAATGTAATATAGTTGTCATGCCCAGTATGGCAACCAGTAGTCCCATGTAGCTATTTAGCACTTGATATGTGGCTAGTCTGACTAAGAAAGTGAACTTCTAATTTCATTTTAATTAATTTATATAGTTACATGAGACTATCGGATATTGAATAGTACAGTTCTAGATAAACGATCTTTACACAAAGCTTAATGCTATGTATTACATAGGACATTTCTAGAGTGGGAAAATACTGACAGAAATAGATACTTAAATTGAGTCCCATTGCCATGCAAAAATGACAGCAATAGCTCTGAAAAAGCTTGTGTGTGAAGTGGATGTATGTTGTTTAAATCCACAGCCTTCATATAGACTGCCCAAACAAGGCGGAACAATATCTTCCACACATCTCAGGGTCAGAAAGCATTTTTGTAGGTTCATTTTTTCAGAGTGAAAATCCATGATTCTAGAAAAGAATTCTAATTCTATAATAAATGAACAGTAATGCCATAAACAGAGGAAGTTACATTTCATTCATCTTCAACAGAAGAAGGAAAGTATAGATGTCCTTGGTTTGCTATTCTGAGACCTGGAGCAACAGGAAGGCACATGCCATGGAGCTCTGAATATCTCGAAAAGAACTTCCTGTGAATGTGAAAAAAAACAGAAGTTCTCTGAAAAGAAATTTTCCACTAGGGTATTTAAATTGCTATTTTAAAAAATGACTGGGATGGAACCAGCAGTTGGCATAATAGCTATGTTGCTGGACTTCCACGTAGCCGACCCTGTTTCCCAGACCCAGTGGCTTAAACTCACGCCGGGTACATGTGCATGTGTGCCCAAGATCCCAAGAGGAGAATAGAGGAGAAAGGATTGCAGCATGGCCATCTCCCCTGAGGGATGATTTCTCACTTTCTGTCTCTCAGTCTCTTTCAGGTGAGTGCACATGCCCTATAGCAAAAACCTCTTCCAAAAAAAAAAAATGGGAAAGAGAATGCTTTTTACATAATAGTCTGTTGTTTTTATATTTATCATACTTACTAATGCATCTGAAAGAATTCTTTATTACTGTTACAAAAATTATTGGGAAGAAAGAAGCATCATTCACCTTTCTAAACAAGTCTTCCATGTCCTGTGTTTTGAAGAAGAGACTGGCTCTTTCAATCTTATTGCCAATTTAGCACACGTTTTACATTCCTATTACCTATAAATTCAATTTATTTGAAAACTTTAAAAAACTGATTTATTTTTATTAATAACACTTCTTCACATGTATTGGATTGTACCAGTGGAATTTAAGAGCAGTTCCAAAATATTACATTTATATAAAATGGAGGCTTCAGAGAAATTTTATTTAATAGCTGCTGAAATGAGCAAGTTTTTTCCAAGATTAAGCAGAAAAGATTTACAAAAAAGATCAGAAGAGTAAAGTTAAAGTACATGGTTCTAACTTTGGAAGAAAAAGAACTAAGGCACGAAACCTCAGCCGTCTTTAAGTATGTAATCTAGGGTTACATTAGGATTTTTTTTAACTGGAACAAAGAAACGGATGATGTTTTCCAACTAAATTTCTGTTCCTAGAAGCCAGAGAATGAACCGAGTTGCTCTTCAAGATCATTCTCTCTGATAATATATATGTTTTCAAGAATTGTTTTTCTTGGGAACCAGCAGTTAGGGTAATGACTATGTCGCTGGACTCTCACATAGTCGACCGCGGTTCATGTCCCGGACCCGGTGGCTTAAAACTCACGCCGGGCGCATGTGCGTGCGTGCCCAAGATCCTGGGAGGAGAATGGAGGAGAAGGGATTGCGGCGTGACCATCCCCCATGGGGGGTGATTTCTCGCTTTCTGTCTCTATGTCTCTCTCTGTCTGTCTGGCGAGCGCACGCGCCCTGTAGTGAAAAAAAAAAAAAAGAATTGTTTTTTTTTATTTTTGGTTAATACTTTAAACATGTGTAAGGCATGACAGTAACTACGTAAGGGGAAGATAAGATTTCTTTCTACTTCTAAGTGAGATACTGAGATACTTTAGGCACTAAAGCAGAGCTAGTAATGTTTTTCTAGTTTCACATCAGCCTGTTTTAACAGATCAAGGTAATGTTTGTTGTAAGATGGATGGAGCCTAATGTTAACTTTGGTCTAAAGAAGTGTTTAGCTGTCCAAGCCAGATTTCTTAGTAGACCAAATCTTTTGTTGTTGAAGTGTTCTGAGATACCTTGATGTTTGAAAGAATTATTTGTTAAAATGCTTTTCAGTTTCATCTCCTGAGATCTACTTTTTAACTTCCCATACCCTGAAGTTACCAATTCTGCATGTGTTAGTCTTAGTCCTTTAGAAATAGGTTAAGCTGAAGCAGCTTGAGGGAGGAACTCTCCAACAGGGCTTGTTTTCCAAAGAAAAGTGTTTAGAGAAACATAATTATAAGCCAACTTGAGTATGTTGAAAGCCATGGGAAAAGTAACTCAATAAGGCTTATGAATGGAAGTGTGCCCAAATTATACTCTGCTTAAAGAGGTGGTAACAAATACAGATGAGTTAAAGAAGTGTGAAAGTGTCTTCCTTACACGCGCCCGGCGTGAGTTTTAAGCCACCGGGTCCGGGACGCGAACCGCGGTCGACTACGTGGGAGTCCAGCGACATAGCCATTACGCTAACTGCTGGTTCCCCCACATCTTTAAAGTTACTCTCTTGTCTGCCTCCAATCAGATTAAAGAAGAATAAAGATTTATAATGTTCACTGCTATTGCCTCAGGTCCCGATGGGTGACCTGTACATACATGTTCTCTCACATGTACTTTCTCTCCTCTGCAGTAGTTCCTCTTTGTGGAACCAATCACCTAGCGTTTCTGCTTACAGGCAAAAGAACTTTTCAGCTCTGGTGGACAATGGGAAACAAAAGCCTAAACTACCAAGATGGAGAAAATATTTTAAATCCCATCTAGTTATGGAAACTATAAGTAGCTTTTCAGGTGCAGCCCATATGAGTAAAGTAGCCTCGTTTTGTTTTGTTCGTTTTTTGCTATGGGACACATGCACTCGCCCAAGAGAGACAGAGAGAGAAGGGAAATGAGAAATCTTTCCCCAGGGGGCATGGCTATGCCTCAGTCCCCTCTCCTCCATTCTTGCAGGATTTGGGGCATTCATGCTCATGTGCTTAGTGTCTTTTCCAAGTTTCCAGGTCTGGGACTCCAACTGTGGAGCTGACCATGTGGGATCTTGTGCTTTAACCACCACGCTACCTGTTGGCCCAATAAACTGGACCCTTACCTAAGTAAATATTGCCAAAAAAACGAGAAAGGACAGAACATCTTAAGACAGTGATTTCTCAACCTGAAAAATATGGGGAGATTTATCAAAATAATAGATAGAAGACTGTGGGTATGAAATATTAAAAGCTTATCTAATATAAATCCATATTTAGAAAATGAAAGAAAGAAAAATTATAGGTGGCAGACTCTTGACCAATATTGAGAAATTGGGAAAAATGCTGGGGTGAGCATGAGTCAATCTGTGAAGGTATTTCAGAAACATTTGCACATGTTTAATACACGGACAAACTGTCAATTAAAAACTGAAGTGTAATCTTAAAGGAGGAAGCAGAGTGAGAACTGGAAACCATAAGTTAATGTTTGTTCATCAGGTGTCAGGTGTTGGGATTGTCCTACCAACCTCACCAAGTGTTGGATGATCCCCTTTATCCGGCTACATGTACATTAAAATCTACTCCTGGATCTACACACTTTAGATTGCCAAAAGAGAGAACAAGGAATGCTCCAGCCAAACGTACACTCTTTATTCCTGGTTAGAGCATCTCTTCAACTGGCTTTTTATTCTGATGAGCTAGACTCCATGACACAGAAACTGGAGAATATCTTTGATTTTTTGCCCAGAAGGCCACATCCTCTCTATTTTCTTCCCAGTGGGTTCTAACCCAATCCCACCAAGCACTCCAAGGCACATTTCACATCCTGTTCCCATGGTCAAGGATGCTCTCCCCCCACAGGCTATAGAGCTGCTTGTTCTCCCCCTTCATTCAGGCCTGAACTCTAATGTAACCTCATTCCAGGTGCCTTCCCTGACCACCTCACCTCTTCAGGCTCTGTCCTGTCAACACGCCAGAGCCACTCACTCGCTGTAGTTTTCTTTAGAGCCTTATTACCATCTGACACTGTTGTATTGCAGTATAATGCATGTGGATTTTATCTACTAACTAGCATGTACATTCATGAAGGCAGACTTTGTTTTGTTCATTATTATATCTCCAGCACTCCTAAGCACATAGATCACACTATATAAATAGTGGACAAATGAAGGAATGAATGAATCCTATTTTACCATTGGACAGTGAGATGGAAAAGAGAATGGGTACAGTGTTACTCCTACATTCCAAATCACTACTCTTAGACACTACTGTATGTCCTTGGTGCCTTATCCCTGATTTCGTAGAAAGGGGAATTATGTCACCCAAAACATATAATGTTGTTGTTGTTGTTGTTGTTTTAAAAAAAGAATTTTTATTTATTATTATTTATTTTTTACTTTTTTTTTTTTAGTGTAAGGAAAAGGTAGTTCTTTAAGTACGAGTAAAAATACACTCCTGAGAGATAGGAGCAGGCCTAAGCAGACAGAGAAAGCAAAAAGTCCAAGCAGTCACATTCTCCCAGATTTGTAATATCTTTTTTTGTTTGTTTATTTTTATTTTTATTTACATTTTTTAATATATTCAATCACATTATTTAGCTTACAAGGTGATCATTTCAATATGTGAACATTTCTCCCCAGTCCAGTTGATCAAAATATAACATTACCTCCCTGTCTCAACAATGCTGTCTTCGTATCCCTCCTCCAAATGTTCTTCCCCAGGCCCCACTCCTCCACACACCACATCTGGCATTCACATCCACCTCTTGAGTTTGTACATCCTTTAGCCCATCCATTTCAGTTATAGAGTGCAGACACTCGGTATATATTAAGTGGGGACATATAGTGTCTCTCCTTCATAGCCTGGTTTGCTTCACTCAGCAGTAAATCTTCCATATTCTTCCACTTTCTGTCTTAAGCCAGGGTTTTATTGTTCTTAATGGCTGAATAGTATTTCATAGAGTATATGTGCCACAGTTTTTCAATCCATTCAGCCGCACGGGGGCATCTGGGTTGGTTCCATGTCTTACCAATCTTGAAAAGTGCCACAATAAACATCGATGTGCAAGCACTTTTCCAATGAGAAATTCTTCTATCCCTCAGGTAGATGCCAAGAAATAGGATTGCTGGATCATATGGCAGTTCTATCTGTAGATTTTTGAGAAATCTCCAAATTGTTCTCCACAGTGGTTGGACTAATTTACATTTCCACCAGCAGTGTAAGAGAGTTCCCCTTTCACCACACCCCTGCCAACATTTATCATTTTTTGTTTTTTAATCTTAGCCATTCTGACTGGGGTTAGGTGGTATCTCATTGTTGTTTTGATCTGCATTTCCCTTATGAAGAGGGATGTTGAGCATTTTTTCACATGCCTTCTGGCTATTCATATGTCATCTTTAGTGAGTGTTCTCTTCAACTCCTTCTCTCATCTTTTAATAGGGTTGATCATCTTTTTTCCAAACAGCTTCTTTAGTTCCTTATGTATTCTGGTTATCAATCCCTTATCTGATGTATAATTTACAAAAATATTTTCCTATTCTGAGGGCTGTTGATTCACACTTATTACTGTGTCTTTTGCCATGCAGAAACTTCTTAGTCTGATGTAGTCCCACTTGTCTATTTTG
>NW_006159897.1:1237555-1243876 GCF_000334495.1 Tupaia belangeri chinensis | reverse complement strand
GGGAGTGAGATGCCACCCACTCCACTCTTCTTTTGTAGGATTGCTTTGGCAATGAGGGCTCTTTTATTATTCCAGACGAATTTTATGATCGTCTTTTCTAAATCTGTGAAGAATGTGTCTGGTACTTTGATTGGCATTGCATTAAATAGGAATAATTAATTAATTTGGGTAGAATTGCCATTTTGGTTATATTAATTCTTCTAATCCAGGAACATGGGATATCTTTCCACTTTTTTGTGTCATTTTCAATTTCTTTTTTTAGCTTCTCATAGTTTTCTTTGTAGAGGTCTTTAACTTCTTTGATTAGATTTATCCCTAAGTATCTTATACTTTTGTGGCTATGGTAAATGGAATAACTTTTTTCAGTTCTGTCTCCATCTGCCTGTTATTTGTATATAGAAATGCTAAAGACTTCGGATTGTAATTGTAATTTCTAACGTAGGTCGTGTGGGTTGATCATTGACTGGGCCCATTGACTGCTTTCATCTCATTGTCTCTATTAAATGTGATTGGGCCCACTGATTCATCTCATGGACTCTATCAAATGTGTCTACATTGGCTAGACAACCCCACTAATCTGCCTACATTACCTTGGGCAGGGAATTTTCTGCCCTGATGGGTTTTTCTATTTAGCCACATGGGCAGATGCTCCTTACACCTTCCATGTGCTAGCTTTCTCCTGCCTCATTTACCCTCCAAGAGGCATGATTCCCATAAATCTCTTTGAGGGGTTGAAGGTAAGTGGTCTGTCTTCTGTAACTGCTTCATGCTGGAAAGGGGCATTGGTCCTATCTATTGAGGATCACAGAACTCTCACCCTACTTAATCTAGGTGGAATAGCAGGGTCAGGGGCGGTCCTTGAGATAGTACCCAGGTGTTGTTGAGAGGGCTGTCATTGGTGCTGGATGACTTGCAGTAGGATTCAGTGGAGGTCCCAAGAGCTTGAAATTTCTGTTGTATGGTCATTTGTAATTTTACAGTTTAATATTCCTTCTTACCACTCCCATAACTGTCATGGATTACGAGGAGGGCCTTCCTGAGACATCCCTTGGAGGTGGTTGAAGCTCTGGGACAGTGGCCTGAGCATCCTCAGGTTGCCACGTCCTTTATGGTCCCCAGGACCATTCCTTGGCTGAACGTCTTCAGCTGAACTGAGCAACTCCAGGATCCTTGGAGTCCTTCCATCAAATGTGACCTGTTCTTTCTCTGGTTCTGCAGTTCCTTTCAGTTATCCAACAGAGGCAAATGAGACTTTGTTGTGGGATTGGAGTAACCTAAAGAGGGAGACTCCTGGCCTGGATCTCCACAGTATATAATGCAGGGTGGCTTCTGTGATGATATCCAGGTTCTTGGTGCTTCAGACAAAGAACTGAATGAAACATTGCAAATAGTGGAAGAAAAAGTGAGTTTATTAAGTAAGAGTGAAAGTACACTGCTGAGATGTAGGAGCGGCCCTGAGTGGACAGAGAAAGAGTGACTCAAAAGGCCTATTTATTGATTTTTAATTTTGACCAGAGAAAGAGAGAGAGAGAAAGTGAGAGAGCAGGCTGCCAGGTTCAGGACTCAAACCATGCTCAAACATGCGGGAGTCCAGTGTCTTAATCACCATGCCACTTGCCAGCCCCAGTGGACATGACTTTGAATTATTAGAAGTGTTTATCAGAGTAATCAAAAATGTGAAAATTTGAAAAAAAAAAGGTCAAATCATTGATTTTTTAAATGTGGTTTGTTATCCACTTTTGGTTTATGAAATTTCGACACTTAAGAAAAATGTCATTAGAGAGAAAATCTCAGATAATAATAGACTAAATTTTAAAATGGGTAATAAATATTTTCTGAGAATAAAAAATCAGTGAAAAAATATGATTTGTGACCTATAAAAGGAGAACAACATTACCAATTTTACTTGTCTGTAAGAACAAGGAATCGAGATTTTTTGCTCACTAAAGAGAGCATGAAATTGGCACCATGATGGCAACAGTAAAACACAGCATTCACTTTCTGGAATTTTTCATGACCTATAGTTGTCAAAGCAGTGATCCCTCCTCAAAGCAAAATCATACCAATCCTCTATCATTCAGGTCTGTGGCTTCTCCTTATATGAAGAGAAAGGAATTTATGCAGTTTTCATTATAAGGTACCTGTTAACTTATGAATTATTCACTATCAAATGCAGGGATTCTAAACACAATTTATTACTGCTTAGACCAATATCTCAGGAAGTCAACTTAACATTTATAATCCATGCACTTTTATTCTTCATTTGCACAGGCATTACCAACAGCTCATCTGGTGTGAGGATATCAGGTCAGGAGTGCCTCAATTTCCTAAAAGAGTTTTCCTAAAATTATGGAGATACTATTTTAGATGTCTTATTCAAAAGGTTTACAGAAAAGAAAAGGTTATATATTTAAATAATTACTATTAGAATTTAGCCACTGGGGCTGGTGCTTGAGGGCACTGGACTCTCACATGGCTGACTGCAGTTCAAGTCCCAGACCTGGTGGCTTCCTTTCTTTCTCTCTCTCTCATTAAGTTAAAATAAATTAATTAATTAAGCTAAATAAAATAATACTTAAAAAAAATTAGCCACAAACCGAGTATCTTGATCATAGAAGGAAGTCATCTGTCACTTCATTAGTAGCTGATACTTGGACTTTTTAAGAAAGTTTTTGGGGTTATTTTTGTTGTTGTTGTTGTTTTGCTATTAGGGCATGTGAACTTGCCAGAAAGACAAAGAGAAAGCAAGAAATCACACCCTTGGGGGATGGCCACACCGCCATCCCCTCTCCTCCATTCTCCTCTCCAGGATCCTGGGCATGCACATACACGTGCCCAGCGTTAGTTTCAAACTGTCAGGTCCCAGATTCAAACCGCAGACGACTATGTGGGAATCCAGCAATATAACCATTACACCATCCGCTGGTACCAATACCTGGACTTTTGACAGAAGAGTAGGCATCCATGCTGCGGATGTTTCCGCAGTGTCATCTCAGGGGCAGTTTTCATCTCACCTGAACTGTGGCGTGATTATAGTTTCAGAGAATTATCCTAGAGCCAAGAAATACATATTTCAGTCTAAAGACAAACACTAAGACTTTCCTTAGCCAAGCAACCGAAACCCTGCTAATGAGAAGATTCATCAGCTCCAAGTCAGCAGCACATCGGCCTGCTTAATTACCTAATATATCTTGATCTGCTGATTCCAGCTCCTTTTATATGCATAGCTAGACACCACCCGCTCTCCTTCATGGACTTATTTTCTAACTGCTCTATGTTTATAGAAATAAAATGTATTTTATCTCCATCAAACTTGTTAAACTCTTATTAATTATAAGAAATTATGTGTACATTCTTCTAGAAGAGATAAGAAGCAGCAGGGGATGATTAAGAACATAGATTCTAGATCCAAACTACCTGAGATCCAATCCCAATTTTACTACTTACTAGTTGTGTGATCTTGGGAAACTATTTAATGCATTTAATGCATTCCTCACCAATAAAATGAAATGACAGTTGTACCTTCCTCAAAGGTGGTTGTGAGAATTAACTGAGTTGATATAAGAGAAGTGCTTAGCACAATCCCTGGCATATACTAAGCACTAAATAACAGTCATTATCATCATCATATTTAGCCCCATTTTTGTTTTGTAAAAGCAATATTCTTTTAAATTTACTGATACACCTGTTTCTTTTTCATTTTATGCAAACCAAGCCTCCATCTGGTATCTCTTTCCTTTTACCTGATGTATATCTTTTCAAATCGCTCTAGTAAGAGACTATGTTTTTAATTTTAAATGTTTTTAATTTATCTTCCCTTTTGAAAAAGATTTCCACTGGGTATAGAAATCAGAGTTTGTAGTTATTAGCTTCTCAGAGCATTGAGGATATTGATCTGCTGTCTTTCAGCTTCCACTGTGCTGTTTAGAAGTTGATTGTCAGTCTAACTCCTACTCTGCTGAAGAGAATCCTTTTTCTTGCCTAAATTGTGTTTTTCACAATGTGTGTTTCATTGTATTTATCCTACCTGAGTTTCATGTTTCTTGAAATTCTCAATTAGTGGTGTTTATTATTTCTCAAGATTTCAGATATCCTGTTACGTTTTTTCTCTCCATCTTTATAAACTTCAAGCTTATGTTAGTCCTTGTTATCCTACTTACCATGGCTTTTTTCACCTACTTCTCACTTTTTGACCATCTAATAAATTCTGGATAATGTTTTCTGACTTTTCTTTCTGAGTGCAAAGTCTCTCAGTTTTGCGTACATCTTTGTTCTACTTGGTCCATTTTCAAATTAGCTATATCACATTTTATAGGTTTCTGAAACCTAAATATATTTTCCTTTCTGTTTTTTTTAATTTACTTAAATAGTAATAGTGTTCTTTTATGTATTATGCCCAATAATTCCAGTATCTGTAGACTTGCAGCTTTCTTCTTTTGATTATAACATCTTCTAGTTCTTATCTACAATGCTTCATTTCTTCATGTTATCTTTATCTGTATACTGTATGTTATCCCTGAAAATTATTTGTACAAATAACTTGAAACTTGGAATGAAAACGCCTTTCTCTGGAGATCATGTAGTCTCCTTGGGACATATTAGTTTAGTACCACTTTAAACTGTATTTATGACTTGGCATCTAGGACCTCCTAGCCAGCATAATTTGGGGATTGCAAAGCTTCATGAGTTCTAGTGTAAGCCCCACTAGTTCCCTTTTACTCTGAGAGTATAGTTCTTTGAGTTTCCTACTTAATGTGGTAAGAGTCACTTATTAAACTTTCCACTTGGAAAAAGTGAGAAACCTTTTTTTTTTTAAATTCTGTTCATTTTTATATCTTATTATTTTTTGATAATTATTTCCTTCCCATAACATAATTCTTATTCTGAATTTCAATTAGAATGCTCAGCAATTTCATTCTCCATTTTTCTTGTTTTCTAATGATTACATAGAAAGTTACCGACAGTTCCTCAAATGCACTTTCACTTGAACTCTTCAAACTGGTGGTTCGGATTTGAACCACAGTAGGCTATGTGGGATCTGGCTTTCCTCAACCACCAAGCCATGAGGCCAGCCCCACACTTGAACTCTTAAGGATGTCATGCTTGTAGATGGTTTGTAACATCAACCTTGACATCTTCTTTAAATGACAATTCATTTATAAAAATATTTTGATTTTTTTCAACTCAAATAGATTTTATACCATCCTTTCTTATTAATAATCTATTTACATTGTTATATGTTCAGAGACTGTGCCTCGATTATTTATGCACCAATATATGGTCAAATATAATGCATTTGATGGGTGTTCACAAATAACGTTCATTTTTTTCAAGACTAAGTTCTTCAGTATATATTAAATCAAACTTTTTAAAATATATTATTTAAACCCCCTATACATTTTTTAAGCCTCCTTGATTTGATTATTTCTGAGAACAGAATTGCAGTAGGTAGAATAATGGTTTCCCAAAATGTCCACATTATAAACTCTGAAAACTATAAATATGTTGCCTTATGAAGTAATGGAGAATTAGATTAAGGATGCTGTTCAGGTTGCTAATAGGCTCACCTTAAAATAGAGAGATTATCTGGGATAATCAAGGCCAAGTGTAACCACAAGGCACCTTAAAAAAGGAAGAAAGTAGCCATGAGTTGGGAAATGTGAGAGGCCACTGGAAACTGGGAAGAGCAAAGAAATTAATTGTCCCCTAAAGTCTCCAAAACTGAATACACCTTGATTTTAACTCAATGAGGCTCATTTTAGACTTTAAAATTAAAGAACCATTAAGATAATAAATTTGTGTTGTTGTAAGCCACTAAATTTGTGGTAATGTGTTATAGCAGCCATGACATTTAAGTGTATGTCTTTAAATCTTAAGTTAACATTTTTGCTCTATAATTTTGAAGTGCTACAAAGACATGAAAATTTTATGCTGTGTTATAATTAATATTCAGTCTTAAAAAGAAAGGAAATTCTGGGATACACAGATGGCACAATGGTTATGTCATTGGACTCCATGTGGTCAACCATGGTTCAAGTCCCGGACCCAGCAGCTTAAACTCACTTTGGGTTTGTGTAAGTGTGTGCCCAAGATCTCGAGAGGAGAATGGAGAAGGGATTGCAGCGTGGCCGTCCTGCCTGGGGGGTGATTTCTCGCTTTCTGTCTCTTTGTCTCTCTGTCTCTCTCTGCCTTTCCGGCAAGTGCACACACCTTATAGCAACAACCTCTCAAAGAGAGAAAAAAAGAAAGAAGAAAGAGAGAAAGAAAGAAAGAAAGAAGGAAAACAAAAGAGAGAGAGGAAGAAAGGAAGAAAGGAAGAAA
>NW_006159897.1:1216010-1237424 GCF_000334495.1 Tupaia belangeri chinensis | reverse complement strand
AAAGAAAGAAAGAAAGAAAGAAAGAAAGAAAGAAAGAAAGAAAGAAAGAAAGAAAGAAAGAAAGAAAAGAAAGAAAGAAGAAAAAGAAATTAAAAAAAAAAATCCTGTCATTGGCCGCAACACCAATAGACCTGGAGAATTTTATGTGAAGTGAAATAAGCCAGGCACAGAAAGACAAATACTTCATTATCTCACTTACGTATGGAACCTAAGAAAAGCTGAATTAATAGAAGCAGAGAGAAAATAGAATGGTAGTTGCTAAGGGTTGGGAGTAGGGGGAATGGAATATGCCAGTCAAAATCACAGAGTTTCAGAATAAATTCTGGAGGATTAATGTACAACATTATAACTATAGTTAATAATAATTTATTTTACACATGACTTTTGCTAAGAGTATAGATCTTATTTGTTTTCATCATTAAAAAAGAAAGATAACTGTGAGGTCTTAAATATATTAATTAATTGGAGAGTCATAATCATTTCACCGCATGTATCTACATCACAGCATCATGTTGCACACTGGAAACATATACCGTGTTTATGTCAATCGTACCTAATAAAGCTGTTGGGGAGGTGGTGGAGGAGAAGGAGCAAATAGATTTTCAATGGACATTAAGAAAGGATGCTGAGGGGACCAGCAGATGGCAAAATGGTTACATTGCTAGACTCCCAGGTAGTTGACCACGGTTCATGTCCTGGACGCAGCAGCTTAAAAAAAAAAATACCCACATGGGACCAGCAGTTAGCGCAATGGCTATGTCGCTGGACTCCCACGTAGTCGACCGCGGTTGGAGTCCCAGACCCGGTGACTTAAACTCATGCCGGATGCATGTGCGTGCATGCCCAAGATCCCAGGAGGAAAATGGAGGAGAAGGGATTGCGGCATGGCCATCCCCCCTGGGGGGTGATTTCTCGCTTTCTATCTCTCTGTCTCTCTCTGTCTGTCTAGCAAGCGCACATACCCTATAGCAAAAACCTCTCCAAAAAAAAAGAAAAAAAATACCCATGGGGCCACAGGTGGCATGATGGTTGAGGGCACTGGACTCCCACATGGCCAACTCACACAGTGGCTTGCTTTCTCATTTTCTCTCTCTCTCTCTCTCTCTCTCTCTCTCGTCAATTTTAAATTAAATAAATAAACAAATAAAGTTAAATAAAATAATCCTTAAAAAAAAAAAAGACCTGTTTGGTTAAACAGCATAAAAATAAAGAAAAAATATTTTCATTGTATATTCTTCTATACTTTTAAACATTTATGCCAGAACTATGAATTGTTAATTGCAAATAAACATTTTTTCATTGACTCATCATCTTCCTTCACAAACTCACACTCATTCTGCCTTAATCAGTAAAAGCCACCACCCACAATTAGATATGTCGATAGTTTGTTCAACTTTTATTACCTCAACAGTTATATTTAACAAGGCACCAAATCAAGCCCATCTTATCACAGAACTGATTCGTTAATCTAGTCTCTCCAGCCTTATTGCCACTGTTTTATTTCAAGACATCAAAATGTCTAGTAGGACTCTCACAGTGGCCTGTTACTTGAACATCCTGTCATCAGCTGCTCCCACTCCTGTCCACCTTTCAACCACCACTAGTTACAATTTGAAAATCAATTTAATATGTCACTATTTCTTGTAAGACCTCAACACAAATACTCAATAAATATTTTGTTTATTTGAGCTGACTGGAGGAAAATGTATGCAATGAAGCAGAAATAAAATGCAAGGATATCATTTCAGGCTTTCTACGGACTAGACAAGCCTGGAAAAATGCATTTTCTTGAATCCCAATTAGCCAATGTAAAAGTACTACACTAGCTGATAAGAGAATTTGCTCATGATTGTAGAGCATAGGAAACCTTCGAATTAAACTTCAAAACACTTATTAAGTCCCAGGTTGCAGTTCCTTAATTACCATTCAGCAATGAACTGCTCTCCATTTGTTTTGAGAAGCTGTCAAGTAGCTGTGTGAATTATACTATAATTTGGTCAACTATAATTCAGTGATTGCTACATTTGAATTTTAAATATATTTACATATGTGTTCAGTTGGGGATTCAATTTTTTAAAATCTTATGTTTTAACAGGATGAGCTTTACATAAGTCACTATGATGCAAAGAGGGGCAGAAAGGTATCTGACAACAGATTTTGTTTGGCTAGTAGAAAATAGCAACTGGGGCCAGCAGGTGGTACCTAGAAACAATTTCAATAGTAAATCTGAAAGCAAATAATTTCAGAACAAAAGACCCTAACATTATGCACAAAAAATAGTGAGAAATGTATAGCAGAAAAATCTGCAAACCTTTTTTCATCCAAAGACAATGTTGAGACTATTTTCACTATTTAAAATATGTGCAATAAGAATGAAAATGTGCATGCCTTTTTTGGTACAAGAATTCTTTATTCTCTGTACCACAAAAGTTTCCATGAACATACCAAATGTTCATGTTATCATCTACTACTGTGTAAAATATGTCAAGACTCAGAGTCTAAACTAAACCTTTCATTCACTAAGAATGGTATTGAGCCAGTTCCATGGCACAGTGATTAAGTTCAGCACATCAGAAGCCAAATTCCACATGGCCCACCATGGTTTGAATTCCAGCTCCAGTGTCTTAAGACACATACTGAGCAGGCTAGCAGGTGGTGTGATGATTAAGGCACTGGACTCCCACTGGCCAACCACAGTTTGAGTCCTGGACTTAGCGGATTGCTCACATTGCTCCCATTCTCTCTTCTCTCTCTCTCTCTCTCTCTCTCTCTCTCTCTCTCTCCCTCTCTTTCATAAGTGCATGTGTCCCAGAGCAAAAGTTTAAAATAATAATAATAAATTAAATTAATAACTTTTTAAAAAAGGGGGGGGTTGAGGTGGTGGCAGGTAGCATGGGGGTTAAGGGCACTGGACTCCCACATGGCCAACTGCAGTTTGAGTCTTAGACCTGGCAGCTTGCCTTCTCACTTTCCTTCTCTCTCTCTCTCGCTCGCTCTCTTTTACACTGTCCTTCTCTGGTCAAATTAAAAATAAATAAATAAAATTAAACAAAATAATTCTTTTAAAAAATTAAAATAAAAAACACTGAGCATGTGTGCCTATATGCCCCAAAGCCTGAAGGGATGAAGAAGTGGAGGAAAAAGAATTGTGGCATTTTCATGCCCTATTGAGTGTCTCTCTCTCTCACTCTCTCTCTTTCTTTCTCTCTTTCGTCTCTCACATTGTGTATGCCCTCTGTCAGTTAAAGAATTAAAAAGGTATTGCATGAAGGAACTGAGAAGGCACTCACTAGCCTCTAGCTGGATACCTAGTATACACAATGCAGGCAGAAGACCCCCATCAAACATTGCTTTGTAATCAGTCCTTCATGGAGATGTGGGTCTTGTTACACCCACACAATAGAGAAGGGGCTTCCTCTAACAAATAGAAATGAAAATATCAGGATACTCAGGGTAGAAAAGGATAGTCGTAAGTAAAAAGGGCTACTGATAGCGGTATTGAAACGGGGCAGAGTATTGGTTCAGTAAAACATAAGGGATCTATCAAGTGCAGAGACATGCTTTATTTCTCTAACTGACTGGCTATGTCATATCTAGTAGCTCTTCCATTTGGAGTGAAGTAGAGTTGGTTTCTTCATCTTCCCCCTTCCCAGTGTCTATTCAAGTCACAAATGAATACCTTTGCATACATGGGCTACCCTTACTTTTCCCAGTCTATTAATTTTGTCATCAAAGTAAAAACACTTTGAGAGACAGGAACATGAGGAGTGAGTTCCTTAGAACTTTCATAGTCCAATTCAGAAATGGTAAGGTTATTTGAAAAGCTCTCCCTGCAGTTCCCCATTATTCCCTCTTGCCTTCACTAAGTCTGTGTAGATGCCAATGGGAATGCCTTTTCTTTTCCAGGCTGAAGCTGTCTCAAAGAGGTAAAAACCTGGGAGTTCCCATTATACTTAACGGCAAAATATACTCTGATCCAGTAACACATTTTTATAATAACTTTCAAGGAGCCTGTAAATAATGTTTGGTCCTATTTGCAAACTTAATTATAACTAGTGGGTCAATTGAAAAACTAAGTGACCAAATAAACTTCAGCAACCACATTACTCCCCTAGACAAACAAGAATCATAGTGCACTCTGGTTTCCCCATTGCCATTGAAACTATGGGAAATATAATTAAAAATGAAATCAATTGGGACCAGTAGATGGCAGAATGGTTATATCACTGGGTTCCCATATGGCTGACAGCAGTGCAAGTCCTACATCTGGGGGCTTGAAACTCACACAGGGCACGTGTGCATGCGTGCCCAAAATCCGGAGAGGAGAATGAAGGAGAAGGTATTGCAGCATGATCATCCCCTGAGAGGTGATTTCTCACTTTCTATCTCCCTGACATTGTCTTTCTAGCAAGCACATATGCCCAATAGCAAAAATCTCTTAAAAAAAATTAATCTATTCTGAATCTTGAAATCCACCCCAAAGAGAGAGTAGAGAAAGAGAACACTTTTATTATTGAATAAGCATTAAGCCAGAATGGGAGGCACATCACAAGTAACCTGCTAAGAGGTTGGAATAATAAAAATAATAATATCACCCTTATATGTAGCTGAGCAGACTTAACCCATTACCTCCATATTTCCAAGGCAAACAACATCTGTCCTCAAGTAAGAGGACTTTACTACACCTTCTGTCACGCATAGTTCACACTCGATTTCCCTGGTCCTTAGGATGACGATCTGTATTAGCTAATTGACTCCATGCAGAGAAAAAAACAAAATCCTCATACCTTTACAAAAGGTGGTAGTTTAACAGCTCAGAGTAAAGCATCCCCAAAGTTAGGTTCCTATCTTCTTACAGAAACTGGAAGAGAGGGGTGCTATCTACTGAGATTGTGTGAATTTCAAAGAGATGGCTCTGGGGTCTTGAGAATAACATCCCTGGGCCATTAAGATGACAAAAGTGCTATCTCATTTTCAAAAGGATTTATGCACATTTCAAAGAGAAGAGAACTGTACATATAATTACAAATTTCATAAAGTGCTCTAAGGAAAAAGGAGGAAAATCTCTTCCCTTATTTTCAACAGGGAGAATTAAGCCTCTTATTTAAATAAATAAATAAACCATACTGTTTAGAGCAGTTTGGGTTCACAACAAATTTGAGTGGAAGGTGCAGAGATTTCTCATGTACACTCTGTTCCCACAAACATCTCCTCTCCAACTAACATCTTACACCAGAGAGGTACATTTGTTAGACCAGATAACACTACATTGACACATCATCATCCTTCAAAGTCCAGACTTTACATTAGGGTGTTCGCTTGGTGTTGGCCATTCAATTGGTTTTGACAAATATATAATGACACGTATCTACCATTGTGATGTCATATAAAATAGTTTCACTACCCTAAAAGTCCTCTGTGTTTTGCTTATTCATCCCTGCCTTCCTGCTAACCACCGGCAAACACTGATTGTTCTATTGTCTTCATAGTTTTGCTTTTCCCAGAATGTCATATAGTTGGAATCATACGGAATCATGGTCTTTTCAGACTGGCTTCTTTTTTATTTATTTATTTTTTTTTGGAGAGGTTTTCATTATAGGGCGCGTGCGCTCGCCAGACAGACAGAGAGAGACATAGAGACAGAAAGCAAGAAATCACCCCCCAGGGGGGATGGTCACGCCGCAATCCCTTCTCCTCCATTCTCCTCTTGGGATCTTGGGCACGCACGCACACGCGCCCGGCGTGAGTTCTAAGCCACCGGGTCCGGGACGCAAACCGTGGTCGACTACGTGGGAGTCCAGCAACAAAGCCATTATGCTAACTGCTGGTTCCCTCAGACTGACTTCTTTGATTTAGTAATAGGCATGTAAGATTTTTCTATGTCTTTTCTTAGCTTGATAAATCACTTCTTCTTACCACTGAATAATATTCTTGAAAGCCTCTTACTTTTCATTTTAATTTGTCCTTAAAGAGCTGAAAGTCTTTCAAGATTTCTCACTGGAATGCTACTGCCATTTTAGGAGGGGCAATTTGTTGCTAGTATGACAGTAGACATAAGGCATATCTGGCTATAGGTAACAAATATTTGTAGATCCACCTTATTTTTTTTCCACCATTATGAATAAGTTTAATGTAACATGGAATACAAAAGATGAGAACCATTCAAAAATATTAAATTCTTATTTCAATTGTAAAAAATAATTAAATAAAGTCAAAACAGGATAGTGACCAGAATAATAGTACCATTGTGATCATATTAAATAGAAGAATTTCCATCAGTATTTTAAGAATGTGACAAATACAGTACATTTTTAAATATTCCACTTGATTTTGTAATATCCCATTTTCCATAAAAAATGTTACTCAGAAGAGAAGCTTTCAGATCCCCATGAGAAGTGAAACTGGGGTAGAAATATGTAGGTTCAGATTTGCTAAATAACTGTTGATAACTTAGATGTCCCAGTTATATTTACTCTTAGGTATTTTAAATGAATAATTATTGTTTCAGAGAGAAGATCGGTGGTACTTTATCTACACAGAACTATATAAACTTTCAGTATAACATTTAAATTATATGAGTCATGTCACAGTTTACAAGGTAATTTTGTTTCTTCTTTAGAAGGATAACCGGATTTGCCAGAATTAGAGTCTACAAATGTTGGACTACAATATATATATAGTTATAACTAATTTATCCAACTTCATGTAATATGTTGGAAATAATCCATCTGTAAGTATATTCATGTATGTTTCTCTGAAACAAAAGTATTTAATTTTATGAATATAAGAAACAGCTTTATTCAATGTGTCCTTTTAAAAAAATTAGCAGTATGGATAGCGGCCATAATCTTTACTACCCGTACTCTTGACTACCAAGAAATGAAGCCTTTAGAAAAATACAATGCAAGAAAAGATTCAAGTTAAAAATATATTCTTTTGGTTAAAAATCATCATCCCCTTTGGAATAAATCGTCTGTAATCTAAATTCGCAGCAGCTCCCACCAGCCCAAAATAATCTTCTAAATGGCATTGTCCTTTTAGTATTACAGTGTTTTTGCCAGTCCAGTATTTATGGAGGACTCTGGGTTGGCACAACCAAGTATTTTCATTCTAGGAAGGGTATAAGTTTGTAGCATTAGCTCCTTTGACAACTGTCTTTCTTAAAAGCTTTTTACTTCAGAAACCTCTAACACATGTAGTTTTCTTCAGATACAGTATATCCAAACTTTTTAATAGAAACCAACGTTTTGTGGTAGACATCAAAGAGTAATCTTATAACAATTCCGTTTCTTGCTCAGCAAAGTAAGAGGTGATAATAACAACTGGCCGAGCTTCTTTCCTCTGTATTCATCACTAACAACATCTTCTACTCTTCCTCTCTTACCACAGGAGTGGATGAATTTATGTTCTATTATCAGAGTGGCTTTAGCAACAATCTGTCCTAGAATCACGTCTTCCACAACTGTAACAGAATAATCTCCAGATTTCTTCATATGCTCAAAAGATTTCATAAATTGTTCAGGGCTAACTACTCCAGTCTATGTCAACCGACTCAATATCTTAAAAAAAATACCCCCTATTTAAGTCAGCAGTACAAAGAGATCTCAAAATCAGGCCTTCTCTAGGATGTGCTGGGAACATAGCTGGAGAAAATGTAACTATATTCTGACTCCAGTCCACTTCTTTCAGTAGATTTGGGTCAAACATAGGTGTTTCACGGGGTTTCATCTTTCCAGCAAGACGGGTGGGGACCCCGCAGTCAGAGCTCTTCTCCAGGGCAGGTGCGTCAAACCACCACCAGAGTCGAACTTGCCTTATTAAAATAACTTCAAACTTTTCCCCAAACCTACTCAAATGTCTTCCACTTCAAAAGTAGTGCCCCACTTAAAAACCACCATTGGGTCTTCCATCCTTCACTGCCACAATCGATAGACAGATATACACTTTATTTTCCTCAAAACCATTTTACTGCTTTGGGAATTTTTTAATTAAATTTCTAAACTTTCAAAGTATAATTTTGTTGTTGTTGTTTTTATTTTGCCAGAGGGCACCTGTGCTCACCAGAGTGAAACCAAGAGAGGGAGACCAAGGAGAACACATCCTCCATGGGGAATAGTCACCCGGAAATCCTTTCTTCTCCATTATTCCATCCTGTGGAGATTTGGGGCATGCATGCACATCTATTGGGCATGTTTTCAAGTCATGGGGGAGAGCCATTTGGAATCTGGTTGCTTTAACCACCAGGTAACAGGGCTGGCCCTCAAAATATAATTTAAAAAATAGTATAAGAAACTGAGAAGTAACTTTTTTTAAGAATTATTTTATTTAACTTTATTTATTTTTAATTAGGTCTGAGAGGGACAGAGTGAGAGGGAGAGAGAGAGAAAGAGGGAAGAACAGTGAGAAAGCAAGCCGCCAGGTCCAGGACTGGAACTGCGGTCAGCCATGTGGGAGTTCAGCACCCTTAAACACCATGCCACTTGCCGGCCCCAAAATGGTTTTATTTTTAAAGTTGGCTTTGTTTTGTTCTGGTTTTGATAGAGAGGCGTCGTTGAAGCAGTTTTCCAATCACTCAGTGATACCTCTGAGGAAAGCAGCAACATACTTTTGTCTTTGTGTGTGTGTGTGAGTGTGTGTGTGTGTGTGTGCACGCGCATGCATGGTTCATCTTCCCACAGATACTATTATTTCAGTAAACCAGAGTGGATTCTTCAGATTTTTTTCTTAGATGCTTCATGAAAGGAAGTGCAGGGGACATTGAGAAGAAACTAAAAATTCAGTGTTCTAAAGCAATATTGTTTTCTGATTTAATGGTAGTAGTGTATTTGACATTGAAAACTGTGATGACCCAAGTGCCACAATAAAGAGGTTCAGAACTCCCAGAGCCACAGAAGCGGCAACCACCTGCCCTCACTCTCAGAGTAGACTGCATGTTTTCTAGAGTGCTCACAGAAGCCTTTCGGACTTAGAAATTTCATTTTCACCTGAGGATTCAAAATTGGAAAGGAAACTCATCAAGCTGTCCTTCCCAATAATTGTTCGACTTTCACCCAAGAAACATCAAGACGTGCACTGAAAACTCAGAGACCACGATGGAATACGCAGTATCTGCATATTTATAGAAACAGGTTTACTGACATGAAAAAATGTGTAAAAGACATGGTAGATTGAAACTACGAAATAAAATTTACCTTGTGATCTTATTTTTAATAAGAATATCAAAGTCAAAATGTCTGAAATTGTATGTACTGAAAAGAATCTGTCTCTCTCCTCCAGCCCTTAGGCGTTGTGTGACCTTGAGACAGTCACTTGACTACTATGAACTTGTTTTTCATTTGAGATATAGGCAAAGAAAGGGTAAAGTCAGAAATGGTTATTAGCCATGGAACCAATTTGGGCAGAAAGTGTGTTGTCACACTATTTCCCTTGGTGACTTGTACACGGCTAAGTGTTGGAGAGGCTAGTAAGGGTTGCATTACAGTTCATTTAATTAGATTGAATTGATGCCATTTGTGTAGGCCATCTTTTATTAAATAAAATAACACAGCCAAATTATGTTTTCTTTTTCTTTCCTTTTTTTTTTTTTTTTTTTTGGGGGGTTTTTTTTTACGGACAAATGCGTTTAGAGAAACAAAGAGACAGAAAGCGAGAAATCACCCCAGAGGGGATGGCCACACCACAATCCCTTCTCCTCCATCTTTCTATTGGGATCTTGGGCACACACGCACATGTACCCGGTGTGAGTTTAAGCCACCGGTTCGGGGACTCGAATCGTGGTCAACTACATGGGAGTTCAGTGACATAGCCATTATGCTAACTGCTAGTCCCACAGCCAAATTATCTTACTTGAGATTGTGAGCGGTGCTTGACACATAGGAAGTGTTCAATAAACTTCAGTTATGATTATCATCATTTTTATTCTTATACAACTCATAACATTTTGTAAGGCTAATAACCACTACAAAATTTCTAAGTCAGTTTGGAAATGATGCTAGAGGCAAGATGCCTAAGCTAATTCTTAAGATGAAAGATGGCTTAATTAAAAGCTAACAGCCTGAACATCTGGAGGAAAAAAAAAGAAAAAGAAAAAAAATTAAAATATTCCCCTTTTCCAGAAAGGTAGAGAGAGACAGAGAAAACACTCCCCTTTTCTAATGTCATCCTTCCTAAATTCAAACCGTAAATACCTTCAAGCCAAAGTATTTGAATAAGGATTCTCTTTATGAGAGATTTTATTTAAGTCACAAATAAGCAAAAGCAACAAATTACTATGACCAGAAATAATTCTTATGTAAACATCCATAACCCCTATGTCAACAGGCCCATCTTCTCCACCGAGAAGCTTGTTAACAATGAACAGCTTTCCAAATAAGCTTTGGAATGATATATTTCCGAGGTGCAGAAGGCAAGCCCAGGCTGCCAATCAGATTCAGTAAGTCAGATTTTGTTTCCCATATTGGGGACTCTGATCACGTTCTTGGCTGTTGACTAATTGCTAAAGGGGAAAAAAAATTATGTTGGCTAAATCCTGACAGCTCAGGTTTACTTGAGAGACAAAGTAAAATAAACAAGGAGTTCAAAAACCTCAGGGAGATGTCAGGAAAATTCATCTAATCAAGTAGTGTAAAAATTAATCTTTCGGCAGAAAAAGAAAAAGGCACAACTCCACTTTACCCCCAAAATAATTGTTATGAACTATTATTAAAAGTGTCCTTTCTCTGTTGCTGTTCCTGAGCACTAACACAACTGCGAATGGAGTCACTGGGTCGTTTCCAAACTCATCTTTTTGTGACATTTATGCTATACCAATTCTATCAAAAAAATAAAAAGAAAAAAGAAAGAAAGAACAGCTTTGCAAGGATGGAGACATATTTGAAGAATTCAACCACCGTATATCCATCATCTCCCTCAGAGGCTCTATTCACAGAAGCGCTGGCATTTTACTGTAAATTTCTTTAATACCTTACAAATACGCCACTTGCTTTAATGAACAATAAGGCATTCCAATTCTACCAAAAATGTCACTACAAGAGTAAGAAATAACACAGGAGACAGAGAAAGGCATTTTTCCTGAGAGCAGGAAAGAAGAATTACAATACTGTGACAATGATGACAAAGATGCCATCTGTTATTATATCTGTTGAATAACTACATATGCAAGGCATTGTGCTCACTTATTTTAATCCCTACCAAAGTCCTATACTATAAACATTTTTCCCATTTTTTTCTGAAGAAAATGTCAAGTCATAAATAGTTATCATTTGGGTTTTATTTTTGTTTTGAGAGAGATTTTTTGCCATAGGGTATGTGCACTCACCAGAGAGACAGAGATAGAGAGAGAAAGCAAGAAATCACCCCACCCCACCCCCCAGGAGGATGGCTATACCTCAAGCCCTTCTCTTTACTATCCTCCTGAGATTCTGGGCATGTCTGCACATACGCTTGGTGTGAGTTGAAAACTGCCAGTCTGGGACTTGAACCATGGTCAGCCATGTGGGAGTCTAGTGCCTTATAAACACCTTGCCACCAACTGGCCCTAGTGGTAACCATCTTAATCAGGATAAGTAACATTACCTGTCTAATAAACAAATCCCACAATAAAAATTCATTTCTGTCTCACATCACAGTCCAGTGCAGACATATTGGTTGAAAAATCTTTCCACATGGTCATGAAAGGATTGAGGATCTTTCCTTATTGTAAGATTGACATACACTGGGACTTCAGTGTGTAAATTATATCACTCCCACTCATATTCCACTGGCCAAAACTTAGTCATATAGTCATATCTGATTACAAGAAAGTTTAATAAATAAGACCCCTTGCTAAAAAGAAAATGAAAATGTAAGGAGGCTGTTTCTGGCATCTAATAACTTGCACATAGTCAAAAAATGATGACTAGCATTCACTGAATGTTCAGACATACACCATGCTGGGCCTTCAACAGGGACCATCCACACAGAGAAGGGCAATCTGCTTCACTCAGTCTACCAATGCAAGTGGTAGTTTCATTAAAAACAACTTCACAGACAATTGGAATAATGTTTGACCAAATATTTGGTTACCCTATGGCCCAGTCAAGTTGACACATAAAATTATAGTCACAGGATGAATATGTATTTTTTTTCCTTTGGGGGAAATAGATATATAGATTCACTTCTCTAAATTGCTTAAAACTATGACAGAGAAGAGCAATAGCCCAAAAAATGCTACAGGTTGGGAGGGAGAGAGTGCCTAGAAGAAAAAAAAAATTAGGCAATACTAAGAACCATCCGTTAAGAATGAGTGTGTGGAGAGGACTCAATGGTTGATGGGGATAGAACCCTCACCCAAGGTGGATCACCCCACAGCTGATACCTAAAGCACGATTTTTCTGGCTATCACTTTATTTGTGAGGCATGATACTAATGAAAATTCTTAAAACCTTCAGCAAAGCAGCCCCAAACTAGACCACCTTCATAAACACACACTCAAATTCTAAGGTTCAAATTTAGAATTCAAATCAAATTCTAAGGTCTCTCCTTTGGAATCAGGAAATCACCCAAAAGCAAGCAGAGATCCATGAACCTCCTTTTCTCTCCCTTCCCTTTTTTGTTCTCCTAACATATAGGAGAATACATTAAATCACCCTTTATGGAAGCTCAAATTCTGTGCTTTCCCTTGAATGCCTCTCAGTATTGCAATGAACTGTCTTTCAAGATGGAAACGAAAAAGGACCCTTAACTAGAGTTTTGTTTTGTTTTTAATTTAGAACCAATGCATTTGTCCTGAGTAGTAAATGGAATAATTAATTTAAAGCATGGTGTATGGCTATACATTCAGTGAATGCTAATCATCATTTTGTACTATGCTCAGAGTATCCTGGTCCCTTGAAGAAGTTTAGTTCCCAATTAAGCTTAGTTACTTTCTTTCCCTGCATTAGAAAGATGACTGACACAGGACTGCCTCCGTGGAATATGGTGGATAAGGCAGCTGAATCCCGCATGACCAATCGTGTGGTTTGAATCCCAGATCTAGTGACCTGAGAAATCCACTGGACATATGTGCATGCAAGCCCAAATTCCCAGCAGGATGTTGAGATTAAGGATAAGGGATTGGTCATACCCCATGGAGACTGCTTTCTCACCTTCCTCCTCTCTCTGTCATTCTCTCTAGCAAAGAGAGAGGTTGTGCCCTCTAACAACAACCACTATATATGCACAGCGTTTTTGTTTTTCTTTTGCATTCAAAGTTTAGGAAATTTAACTCTTATTAGCTGGATTATAGAAGCCTAGAGTCTCAGATAGAAAGGTTCCTTCTTTAGACAATCATTGTCTGTATCAAAATGTCTAAATAACAAATTCCATTTACGCAAATGCAATTCTTTTGCCCAAAACTTTGGATGGAAAATCCATATTCAAAATGCTATTATGAATTATAAATACATAAACCCATGCACAGTTTTGTAACTTCTATGAAGCAATTTTTTCTTTTTCTTCTTTTTAGTTTTGCTGTAGTGCATGTGAACTTGCCAGGGGGAGAGAGAAAGATAGTAAGAAATTACCCTCTAAAAGATGACCATAGCACAACCCTCTACCCATTCTCCTCTTGGGATTTTGGGCACACACACACACACACACACCTGGCATGTTTCTCAAGGCCCCACTGCTGGACTCAAATGTCAAAGTTAGCCACGTGGGATGCAACCGCCTTAACCATTCACACCACTGGCTGGCTTAGCGATTTTGAAATATTGAGAAAAGTGCTTTTTTCCATCTATAGAAAGAATCAAATATATATAGCTTTTAAGTTTTTCATATTGTATATTATTTATGGTTAAATCTACAAAAAGATTACCGCTCCATTTCTTCCATGTAGTCTTACCATATACTATTAAGTACTATATTTTTGCATTACACTCATTTTCTATTTGGCTGTCAAACATATTTTATAAGTCACCAAGATGGCAAATGTCCTTTGAACACACTCCATCAAATTTTTCAATTTCATCTTTAAGTTATATCATAAAAGTCCCTGATATTGAGATACAGAATGATTTAGTAAGAGGAGTCTGGGTTTCTTAGCCTGGGTTTAAATCTGAACTGAATTGCTTAACTTCTGAATGTTTTTAAGGCAAATTCCTTAATCTTGTTTTGTCTCTCTTTTCTCATTCCTAAAATGAAACTAATAGCCCCTACTTCTCAGGAATTATGTAAAGTAACAAATGTAAAACACCTTGCTCAATGCCTGGAATATAATATTTGCTTAACACTTTATACCTACTGTGATAACTGATAAAGAAAATCAATGTGACAAATGGTAGAATTAATATTCAAAATTATCTCTATTATCTTATATAACAAGATAGTTTTAACAAAATTACATGTGATCCTCCTTTTAGTATTCTCCAAGCACATTTGTATGGTTTAAAACCTGGGGAAAAAATGAAAAAAAAATTTTTAAGAGAGATTTTTGCTATAGGGAACATGCTCTCACTGGAGAGACAGAGAGAAACTGACAGAAAGTATCTCACTTTCACCCTCCAGGGTGGATAGTCACACCACAATCTCTTCTCCTCCACTCTCCTCTTGGGATCTTGGGCATGCATGCCCATATGCTCTGCATAAGTTTTCAGTCACCGGGTCCAGGACTTGAACTGCAGTCAACAATGTGGGAATCCAGTGAAGTAGCTATTAACCATCTGCTGGTCCTGAAAAATGAAATATTAAAACTCCAAAATGCCACAGCTTTAAATATTTTTAAAATACATTTTATAGACCTGTATCATTCATTCTCTAAATTCCTTAATCTAGGATTCATGCAAAATTGAAAAGGATTAACAAGGTATTTTAAAGTGATTGAACTCATCAATATTAGTGTACTACTTGTGTTTGAAGGCCACTACCTATTTCTTTTTTTAAACAGCACCCAAAGTTCATGTTGAAAAGTTAACTCTATGCCCACTGGAGATGGTCTTGTGGGACTCTAATCAGATGTTCAGCTTCCCTTAGCCAAGAGACAGACCCATGCCCCAAGATATTCCATGAAATACTCTCTGAAATAGAATTCTGGAGTGGGGTAACGGAAATTGAAAATGATACACAGCTAATTCTTCCTCTAAGCAGTAGAGGCTGGACTACACTTCTACAACAAACCCAATGTGTTTCATCTCTAACGTGCTCTGGATGCTTTTTCCAGCTCAGTTCCTCAGTTTCCCATAAATAATGTGAGCCCATAAGAGCTTTTCAATAGATTGCTCCTTGCTTAGTTTAGCCAGAATCATCTATTTCTGTTTCTGAGCCCCCACTGATACATCAATCCAATTTTATTGAGTGTTTTCTCAGAGCAGGCACTAAGCTAGGACATTGTGGAAGCTACAGAGATTCATAAAGGATGGTCCCCATTCCTAACTCACTCAAAAAGCAGAACATAGATCCATAAAAAGAAATTACTGTATAAGGCAATGGGTAATAAGTGTCAAATGCATAGTGAAAACAATATTGCATAGGAGTTCAAAGGGGAAACATATTTTTGAAAGGCAGTGCTTTATCATGTTAACGAAAATGGAATTTGGAGTCAAATCTCAACTCTGCAGTTTTATTTGTTTTGTTTTGTTTTGTTTTGGAGGGTTGGGTTTTTTTAGGCATTAATAGGTATTTTTAAGCTGGTACTATAAACACACATCAACACACCCAGTTCTTTATTTTTTTTAACTTTATTTATTGATTTTTTCCATGACCAACAGAGACATAGATAAAGAGATCAATAGCACCCCTAACAGAACCCTAACATCGTCACCCCACCCTCTACCAGCCCTGAATCATGAAAAAGTTTATGCCTGGGGGACCAGCAGTTGGCTTAATGGCTGTCGCTGGACTCCCATGTAGTTGACTGCAGTTCAAGTCCCGGACCCAGTGGCTTAAACTCATGCCAGGCGTGTGTGCATGCATGGCGTGAGTTTTAAGTTGCCTAGACCAGCACTTGAACTGTGGTCAACTATGTGGGAGTCCAGTGATGTAATTATTATGCCATCTGTTGGTCCCAAGACCTGACACTTTTTATTTTATTCCTCTACACTTCTTAAGGGCTTTAATCCTTCATTTTTGCTGTATCAAATGACATAGCAAAGTTGAAAGCATACGTTAATTTGGAAGCCACCACACATATATTAGTAACTAGTTATTGCTATAAATTGGGATGATCAACAATTTCGTGAAGTAAGCCATTCTACACAACAGCTAATAGTCATTACATGCCTAATGTACACCATGTGCTGCATTAGAAATAAAATTTAAATCTTACAACCATCCTGTGTAGGTAAGATTATTCTCCTCTCACAAATTAGAAAATGAAGACCTCTGGACTCTTGGTAATCTGCCAAAGGTCAAGTAACTAGTAGTTGACAAATCCTGGATTTGAACTATTCTGACTCCCAGTTCTACATTATTTCCACAAAATGCTAGGTCCCTTGTAGTACTTTTAGGAAGCATCAGATTCTGAGAAATTGGAATACTGTGAACAACAGGATGCTTCTGGGTCTCCCCGCTCTCGTTTTCTGCATGTGTTAACATCCTAATAAACTCATCAAGTCATCTTTCAGAGACAGGCAGGGAAGTCCCGTAGTCTGCCAGTCACAAAAGCCACGGAATTTGTGAAAGTTCATTTGGAGCAAGTTGTACTCTAGTTTTCCAGATATAAAGCCAGTGAGGGCAAGAAGTCGTGTCTCCTTGGATAATGCGTTATTTTATCCTGGCATGTACATAGGCCCTTCAATGTCACGAAAGTTACATGCTACCAAGAATGTGGTACTTTATTTTCTTGTCCCTCCAACTGAAATATAGTACAAACTCAAATTTCTACTCAGTTGTGGGAAAAGATTCCTATTGGCAAAAGTCACCTAGTTAACCAAAGTGACCTATTAACTTGAGATCATGGGACCAGCAGAAGGCATAATGATTGCATTGTTGGATTCCCACATGGTCAACTGCAGTTCGAATCCTGAACATGGAGGCTTGAAACTCACACTGGGTGCATGTACATGCATGACTAAAATCCCGAGTGGAGAATGGAGAAGGAATTGTGGCATGGCCATCCCCCCTCAGAAGTGATTTCTCTCTTTCTGTCTCTCTGTCTTTCTCTGTCTCTCTGGCAAGTACACAAACCCTATAGTAAAAATCTTCCTTAAAAAATAAATAGAAAGAAAGAAAGATCTTTCTGTTCACATCCAGAGAAACACTGCAGGAAACTTCCGTAGCACCTTTTTTAAAAGAACAGACCAGGTAGAGCTCAGTGGTTCTCTATGGGAAAAGCCATAGGTTCATGTCCAGAGACTTCCCTGAGTATCTAGGCACATATGAGCAAGTCCATGATCCAGTCAGCTGAGACTTGGGGAGGCCTGCAGAATGAAGATCCACCCCATCAGCAGTCTCTCCTTTTCTCTCTCTGAATAAATAAATAAACTTTAAGAAATAAAAATTTTAAAATAAGTAAAAATACCTGAGAGAGACTACAGGTATCTTTGGATTGTGATACCCAGATTGCCAGTGCTTATTTTATGGAGATAGGGGCCTAGGCTTCTCCCAGAAAAGCTGATGGAATGAAATCCACATCTCGTCAAGACCAACCAGTAGGAATCTTTTCCAAATGAATGATTAATATCTCACAGCATTTTCTTACTTTTTTCCCCTGGAGCAGTTTTACATAGGTTCCAGTTAGATGCAGAACTGCTTCATGGCCAACAATATTAATAATCAGGATACTAATCACATCAATTGTATAATCTGCTTCTTACTTAAAGGTTCATAAAATTATTTAATAGCACAAACTTTTTAATTACTTGTGTTAGACTGATCGTACAACTGAATGTGGTAATCAATCATTGCTTAAATGTTGTGCATAAGGTAAGGCAGCTTCATGAACCAAATAAGTCAGAATTATATTACTGCAGAATTTAACAAAATGTTAGTCACCCATAAAAATATTAGTAGCTGCAAAAGGTAGCACAGTGGGCACTGAACTGAAGTTAGTAACCATCTGACTTACACCACAAGAAGTATTAGATGTCTAGGGAATAAAATAGGATTCTTCAATCTGATCTCATATTTTTTGAAATGAGACAATAGCCATCCATCTAAGTCATACTCTCCAGATCCTTTGTCGTTGCTGTCAACAATAGAAAAATCATGTTTAAATGAAAGATCAATCCTTTCGTGTATTACTTTCATAGAAAAAAATAATAAAACCTAATGTTTAAATGTAGCTTATTTTAATAATGCAGTTAGTAATATTCATTTGGAACCAGCAGATGGCGTACTGATTACATCGCTGACTGCCACTTAGCCTACCATGGTTTGAGTCTTGGACCAGCAGCTTAAAACTCACGTCAGGTGCCTATGAGTGCCCAAAATTCCAAGAGGTGAATGTAGAAGGGATTACAGTGTGGCCATGCCCCCCGGGGGGTGATTTCTTGCTTTCGGTCTCTATCTCTTTGGCGAGCGGTCTCTATCTCTTTGGCGAGCACACACGCCCTATAACAAAAATCCCTCTCTAAATAATAATAATATTCATTCTTAGAATTCATCATAATAGACAACTTACAGATGAATTTAAGAGTTTATGATTGGCCTATAAAATATCAGTTACAGTAAAGGAATTATACAATAGGCAATATAAATGAAAGTTATATACTTGCAAATTCCCTCACCTAGACTTCTTCACGACTTCAGGACCATCAAGTTAACCACTCTTTGGTCACGTTTCTGATGATCACCACATACTCTTTCAAGTAGCATTGATAGAAAATCAATAAATCTATAAAATAAATTTCAAAAAAGACTTTTTTAAATTTATATCTAATATCCCACCCTTGATTTACCTATAGGAAAAAGGATTACAAAACAGCATGAGTACTAGAAAGTGGGGATCATTGAAGTCATGTTAAAAGCCATCTCCCACTTCCACCAAAAGGAATAGGCAAAGCTCGCACAATGCAGTCCACATTCTAATTACTTTCAAAGTCACACATAAAGTGCTTACTATACCAAAAAGAAAGTAAAACTTTCATTTAACCTGGATTTCCTTGTACTGTAAGTATATCTATCTCTCTATTTCTTTCCTAGTTGTTCCAACACCATGTTAATGTATTTTGACAAAATTCAGTGGATTACCAGGGAGAATCAGGATATGGGAGGAGACCGAGGCAGGTGTGGGAGCAGCGAAGGTTGTCCCATTTCCTCCAAGTCACCATCTCACAGCAAGGGAAGTGTTTGATAATGATGGGAAACTTTGTGTGGATATCTCAAAGGCACATCTCATAAAGGAGGGCCATCTGGAAGAGAGTGTGGCATTGAGAATAATAACAGATAACAGAGGGTGCTTTGATTCTTTGACAGGAAAAAGACTTGCTGGATATCCATGTGCCAGTCCCAGTTTGGGGGGACATCCATGGATAAGTCTTTGACTTGATGAAGCTCTTTGAAGTGGGAGGATCTCCTGCCCACACTCACAATCTCTTCTGGGGGACTAGGTTGACAGAGGCCAGTGCTTCAGTATCAAATGTGTGCTGTATTTGTGAGCCTTGAATATACTTTATGCCAAAACACTGTTTTTACTGCGTAGAAATCACAAATGTAGACATCTAACAGAGTATTTCACATTTAAGCAAGAATGTAATATAAAGTACTTAGAACATGTTTATGACACCTGTATGGATGCCTTTGACTGTGTTCCCCTGGCTTCTCTGATAAACCACAAGTCCTCTGTGTACATAGTGGTTTGTCTCCAGAGATGAACACTTTAGATGACATCAGAAAATTAGACTGATTCAAAGAACCACTTGCTTTTGGACCTGTGTGTGATATCTCATGGTTAGACTCCCGAGAGGACTTTGGAAATGAGAAGACTCAGGAACATTTCACTCACAACGCAGTCAGGTGTTCATACTTCTAGTTACCCAGTTGCATGTGAATTCTTTTTTTTTTTTTTTTTTTAGATAGAGATGTTTGCTATAGGGCACATGCACTCACTAGAGAGACAGAGAAATGGAAATCGAGAAATCACACACACACCATCGCCACGAGTGGGGATATGGCCACACCGCAATCCCTTCTCCTCCACTCTCCTCTCAGGATCTTGAACATGCATGCACATGCACCCAGCGTGAGTTTTACGTCACCAAGTCCAGGACTCAAATCACAGTTGACTACATGGGAGTCCAGCAATGAAACCATTACACCATCTTCTGGTCCCTGTATGTGAAGTCTTACAACACAATAATTCGCTTTATATACTCCGAGCCCATGAAACCCAAGATGCAGGTTTTCTTATAAACAGGAAAAGCCGGGGCCAGTAGTTAGCGTAAAGGCTATGTTGCTGGACTCCCACATAGTCCACCACGGTTCAAGTCCTGGACTCGGTGGCTTAAACTCACACCGGGCGCAAGTGTGTGCATGCTCAAGATCCCAAGAGGAGAATGGAGGAGAAGGGATCTTGGCCATCCTCTCCGCGGGGTGATTTCTCGCTTTCTATCTCTCTGTCTCTGTCTGGCGAACACACGCGCCCTATAGCAAAAAAAAAAAACCTCTAAAAAAAAAAAAGAAAAAAAAATAAAAACCAGGAAAAGCCAAACAATAGGCTTCCCTTCTCTAAGTAAAAATGTTCAGCACCGAATTACTTAGATGTATACAATAACAAAGCTGCAGCACTGAAGTATGAGAACAACGTTATGAGTAACAGGTGATCCAACTGTTCTCCCCATCCATACCAACTTCTAAATTTCATGGACACCTTCACCGGGTCCCTGCCATTTCTTGGGGAAAACGTGACTGAGATGCTGGTGAACGTCCTCAACATCTGCTCAGATGATGGATTAGGGTCGGAAGAAGATGGATGTGATGGAGCAACAGCTGCAGCCCAGAAGGAGGTGACTTGGAACAAGATATGAGCAATAGCAAAATGACCAGAGTGTTCTCGGTTCTCAGATAAGAAAATGAGAGCGTGCTGACAAAGGCCTGACCCGGACTGGCAGCGTGCTCCTTATCGGAGTGCTCTCTGGTGTGAAGCAAACCCTGGGCAGCTCTATCAAAGGATTTTCACAACATAAGATCACCAGCTTCGAGGAAGCCAAGGGCTTAGACTGAATTAACAAGTGGATTCCACCATGCAGACATGCCATGCCTTCAACATCAACCTTGACTCCACCAACAAGGCTCTCGCCTCTGAGACAAACAGCACAGACAGCAATGGCAGCATACAAGCAATAATCAGTGACCACTTCCTGTCCACTTGTTTTTCCCTTCTTTGTTTTGTTTTTGTTTTTGTTTTTTCCTTTGAGCTGCAGGGCATGATGGGCATGGCTGCATATCAGCAGTTGGATGTTCTTGTCTCCGGTGGTAGTTTATTTTCTCTGGAAGCCAGGATTTGGGTTCAGTTTATTTACA
>NW_006159897.1:1198336-1215997 GCF_000334495.1 Tupaia belangeri chinensis | reverse complement strand
GATAATAAACTATATTGTGGTGGGGGCACCATCTTCCTCTTTGGGGGATGCCTTTTAAAAGTGCTAATAGAGAATAAAATTAAAAAGAAAGTGAATGCCAGTATATGCTGTAAGGATAGGAGACTCAAACTGTTTTCTTACTGCCTTGAAACTTCTAAAGTAACCAAAGGCCTTTTCTTCTGTTACCAGACGTGAGAACGTTTCCTCATTTCCTACTCTTTGTACGTTTACAGTCATGGCACTAAAAATGGGTGACATCGGTTTTAACAAAATGATGTACAAACTAAATAAGGACTATTTATTGATAACATTTTGCTGCTCTTGTCAGGCAATGGCTATAACCTGAATTGGGCAGTCTTAAAAAAAAAAAAAAAGAAAAGAAAAGAAAAGAAAAAGAAAGAAAATGAATGTTGCAAATTTGTTCAAATGCCAAAAAGGACGGTTTCATTTTGTACAGATTATGCTTATTCTCAGGTTTCTTTAGTGTGCTCGAAGGCCTTTCCTTCCATAGAACACTTATCGTATTAATTTGGCAATGAATATCTTTTCTTTCCTTTAAGTTTTAAAAACACTGGAATAATTACATCTATCTTTGTTTCGCTGTTTATATTAGCAATTTTTGTGGATAAATTACATCTTGGTTGTGGTTTGCTGAATTAAATATTTATGAGTGGTGCATTTTTAAGTACAGTGAACAAGACATCATATTAATTACAGTAATAAAGCATCTATATTCTGTAAAAAAAAAAAAATCTGCCTATGCAGTCCTGTATGGGACTGTAATGTGCTTAGTGGTCTGACATATATTGGAAATGTATGTATACTGGCATCCTTCTCTTAAACACTTAATGCCATGAATTTTGTAACCAAAACAAACTTTGAAAAAAACCTAAAGGAGAGAGTATTCTTAAAGGTTTTTAGCATAAGCTTGTCAGTGCACAAATGAATGATTAGCATGTTTAGCAAACCTTGTGAAATATAAATAAGTTTATAGTTACATGTGAAATTCTAAATGCATGGTAACTGTTAATGTCACATGGCTTAGGTATTTTGTTCTGTTCTGCCAAGTGCCACAAAATATGTACTTTTTTCCCTTTGTGTATCAATTATGAGTTACAACTGGTTCATTCTGAAAACAACAACAAAAGTCCATTCATATTTATTAACAATTGTGTAAGTGTCCAAGTAATTCACTTCAGCCTGAAACCTTGTCTTTGTAATTCGACTTCTGAGATGTTGACAATCAAAGCATGCACTTGTAACAATGACAGAGAAAAAACATTTTATATTACTAGGCCAATGAAATGAGCATGAACTTAAAGAACCCTCATCCTTTCACTGAGTCTGTTGAAGGGATCAGTGTGCATGACCACCATGGAGTCCTCTGTGCTCTGGCCCACCACCGCACATCACGGGTGTGCTTTGACGGCTTCTTGGCCAAGGGCCTGGTGATCTGAGGTGTGGCAACTGCTTCTGTTGTAAGAATCTTGGTGGATTTGTGTCCCAAATCCAATGAGAGAAGGATACTTCAAGAGCAAAGGCCATCTTCTGGGTCCCTCAAATGGGGAAGTTAAGAAATTAGAGCATTCTTTTTTACTGGAAAAAATCACCAGTCTGTTATCAGGTTGTCAGTTGTATCAGATGCCCTATCTGCTAAAGCAGAAAGAACTAAGCTACTAAATGCATCTCATCACAGAGGAGAGTTGCACTTTATTCATATGAAATTTTTAAACATGTGCTTCAGCTCCTATCTAATCACCCGAAGATTTACGATACGTCAAATTTCAGCTTATTTCTAACAGTGTCCTGTATAGCACACTTTGTTTTGTCTGTTATGTGAAATACTAAGAATGTGGCAATTAGTGATATAGCATACCCAAACAAATATGCCCTAGGTATATTCTCGGACAAAAACTAACCCAAGTTTATTTTGTCAAATTTCAGCTTGTTTCTAACAGTGTTCTTGTATAGCACACTTTGTTTTGTCCGTTGTGTGAAATACTAAGAATGTGGCAATTAGTGATATAGCATACCCAAACAAATATGCCCTAGGTATATTCTCGGACAAAAACTAACCCAAGTTTATTTTAATCCTAACAATTTTCCTATGTGGATCCTTTTTCATCCTAAAAAAAAATGACATCCAAGGAAACTATTTAGATGCAACTTACCAGAATGATGTGAAAGAAATGGTAATTCTGATACGAGGATGTTTGTTTTCTTTCTTATAATTGTGGAGAAAATATCTTGACCAAAAAAAAAATCATTTATTGAATCCCTTTATTTTACAAATGGTGCTGAGGCAACTATGGCATAAAAATAAACATTTGACATTAAAATTTTTAAAAAGAGGGGCCACCAGGTGGTGTGGTGGTTAAAGGCGTTGTATTTTCCACATGGCTGACCACAGTTCAGGTCCCAGACCTGGCAGCTTGCTTTCTCCTTTCCCTTTCTCTCTCTCGTTCTGTCTCTTACTGGTCAAATTTTTAAAATTAGCACTAACAGATGGAGTTAAATAAATAAATAATTCTTTTTAAAAATCTAAGAAAAGAAAAATCAGGATATGGCTTAAACATATCTTGCTAAAATAAAATATTAACAAAAAGGTTTCACAGATATCATTACATCTCTAAGTCAGCTTCAGGATGATTTAAGAGCCTTGAGGTTTTTTATTGCTCTCATACTGTTTTATTTTTCCCTCTAACTTATTTAAATTCTTTGACTTCAGTGAAAATAAATAAAGGTTCTTTGATGAAATGGTATAGGAAAAGTAAAATATTTTGAGTTGTGGAATGTTTGTTTACATTTAATTAAGACTATTTTTCCGCTACTCAAAGAAGAAGTGAAAATTATGTGGCAAAAAAAAAAAAAAAACAGAATCTCATATTCTTTTAGGACTCGGTCTTTTCAATGCAGACTTTCTCCTAGATAATTTCTTTTTTTTTTAAGAATTATTATCCTTTAACTTTCTTTCTTCCTTTCTTTCTTTATATAATTTAACCAGAGAGAGAGAGAGAGAGAGAGACTTTCTTTCTTCATATAATTTAACCAGAGAGAGAGAGAAAGTGGAAAAATAAGCCACCAGGTCCAGGACATGAACTGCAGTCAGCCATGTGGGAGTCCCTTAACCACCATGCCACCTGCTGGTCCCCTCTCCCAGATAATTCTTAAATTGGTCATTGGTCATAGATGTCACATATAACTTTTGGAACATTTTCATCAATGTCATCCATGAACCTGGCTACTCCTAAGGGAAAATGAGTGTATACATGATTTGAGCAAAATACAGTAATGTTTTTTATATAGGTACAAACACACACATGCATCCTTTCATAATTGGCTAATTTCTTTATATAGGCAATTCATGACACTTTATGTAGGCAATTCAATTACTTCCCACTCAAGGGAATAAAGAAACTATGACCAATGCTGACCCTCATTGGTAAAAAATTGTGCATTAGTCGGAGTATGCTAACATCTATAATAAGTAAACTCAAAAATGAATGGCCCAGCACAATAAAAGCTTATTTCTTCCTCGCATTGGTTGATTTTTCTCATCTTACTCAGATTAGGTGTGTCAGTCCACTATTGTATTGCTAAACAGAAATAGCTGAGACTGGGTGGATTGTCGAGAATAGAGACTAATTTGGCTCATGATTCTGGTGGTTGGAAAGCCTAAATGCATGGGGCTGGCACAAGGCCAGCCTCTGCTGTTATATCAGAATATGGCTGACAGAAGAGAGGCGGCGAGGCACATGCAGAAAAAGAGAATGAACAATTCTCCACTTCCTCCATTTGCCCTTCCCACAACCTCAGCGAATTGGATGTGCCCTCTCACGAGGTCTCATTTCTTAAAGGTCTAACCACCTCCCAAAGCCACTACACTGGAGACCAAGCTTCCAGAATATGAACATTTGGAGGCCAAACCATTTTCTAACCATAGCACTGGAAGAGCTAAATCCTACAACTAGAATATTGTCACTGTTGGCTGCATTGAGGGACCCTTTCTTCCCTAGTACTTCTGAAGCAGTCAAAGAAACAGAAAACAAAGACCTTATCTAACTTTACAGAACAGGTTTCAGGACTATCTTATGCTGCTCTGCTAATAAATGCCTATTCACGTGGAAGTATGTGCTCTTCTGGGGTGAGAAGGAGATCTATAACTTTTTTTTAAAAGATGTTTTTTGTTTTGTTTTGTTTTGTTTTGTTTTTTTTCTTTGTTTTTTTGTTTTGTTTTGTTTTCTTTTCTTTTGGTATAGGGTGCATGAGCTCACCAGAGGGACAGGGATGGAAACAGAGAGGCAAAAAGTGAGAAATCACACACACACAACCCCAAGGGAATGGTCATGCCACAATCCCTTCTCCAGTCTCCTCTCAGGATTTTGGCACACATATACACATATCCAACATGAGTTTTAAGCCGCCAGGTCTGGGTTTCAAGTCACAGTTAAAAATGTGGGAGTCCAGTGATGTAACCATTCTTCCATCTGCTGTTCCCAACTTTTTTATTTACATATATATATAATGTTATTTAATTTATTGGCAAGAAATTCAGAACACCGATTTCCAAGGATAAACTCCATTTACAAGGGCAAACACGGATCACAGATAGCCCTGGAGTGGAGGAACAGCTTTCATTTTTGTTAAAATTTGCGAGTCCGCAGCTTTCAGATTAACCTTGCGCTGCTCTGTAATCTCATATTTCTCCTTCTCATATTTCACCTTCCTGGTGCCTGGGCTTCTGCAGCTTCTTTTTCTTGAAATAAGCACAGGTGAGGTGTTTGGTTTTTTGGTTTTTTGTTTTTGTTTTTACTTTACCAATATCAATTTTTGTGGTGGCAGCAATGACAAATTTCTGCCGTGTTTTACACAGTGGAATTCAGTTGAGGACCAGAGGTCCAGTAACAAGTAGCAAGCCACTGCTCAGCCGCTTCAGGAAAACCACTCTCTTGCCTCTGTGCGCCCAGTGAGGATGGTCAGAATGGTCCAGGGAGTGATGCTAGCTCACAGCTTTCTCACATGCTGACTGAAGGCTTTTTTGCCATGGCTCAACAGCTTTCTAGGCACATCTTCAGTAGGATAATACCTAGACATTTTGCAAACTTTAACCACATGGGTACCACCATTCTTGTCACCTCCAACTGGTTTTGTGACAGTGGCAAAAACCTTCTCCTTTTTGTTTTCAATCCTGGATTTAGTGGCCAAGTATTTCCTCTTGTATATGGCCTTCCTGGAATGCAGGGCAGATCAGGAGTATCTGCCGATGTCCCAGACTAGGACTACATTTCAGCTACAATGAGGCTTCCCCTTCTTGAGCATTTTACCCTTGAGGACTCCCTCTTTAACCTTGCCACTGGCATCAGCCTTCTTGGCTTCAGGTTTCTTCTCCTTAGTATCCTGCTTCTGAGCTTTTTAGTCTGCCATCTTGCATAATGGGAAAGGGAACTAAGCTTGAGACCTGTAACTCTTACCTATCTTAAAATGTTGAATATAAGGACCAACAGATGGTGTAATGGCTATGTCACTGGACTTCCAAGTAGCTAACCGCAGTTAGAATCCCGAACCTAGTGGCTTAAACCTCTCTCCGGGCGCATGTTTGTGCATGCCCAAGATCCTGAGAGGAGAATGGGGGAGAAGGGATTGTGGCGCAGCCATCCCTCTGGGGGTGATTTCTCCTTTCTGTCTCTCTGGTGAGTGTAAGCACCCAATAACAACCAAAAAAACTCTATTAAAAAAAAAAAATATATATATATATATATATACACACAGAGAGAGAGAGAATATCTACCTTGCCAAAAAAAGAACCTAGAAATTGTAAATGCCCAAAAGGCTTGAGTCAGTCTGCAAAACAATAATGTACTGTACATAGATATTTTCCAGACAGGATATCTCTTCTGGCATTGTTACTCAAACGCTGCTTCAATGATATGGAGTGTGCCCTCTACTTATTAGTCTTTATTTAATTGTTCTGGATGAGACAAGAAAACTGGGAAACTTCTGGAAAATAGTTGCATTATTAATTATTTACTATGTATATTCCACAGTGATAACTTTTAATGTGCATTAGCACTGAGACAATTCAGACATTTCCTTAACAATTTCCTTCACTTTTGGGGCTGTGTTGGTACCCGCCCTATGGGAAAAACAATCTCCTTCACTTTTCATAACCCAAGAGATTTTTCACTAGTCTACACTCCTCTGAGAAAGTTATTACTACAGAAATAATAAATGCTACTTCAAAAGCATTTTTTTAACTGAGAGTAAAACAGGCACCTCTGTTGTCACCAAATCCAAGAAAGTCTACTAGCAGATCTATTCTCTGGCAGCCTGGTTCAATTTCTCTTCATAATGTTTATTTCTTGAACAGAAATCAAGTCGTAGTGTACCTTTCACTATGGCTTATTCATGGATTCAAAAGACACCACATTTATAGACTGTGCACTTTTGAAAAGGATAAATGAATAATATTATTTTTTACTGTTTTCTTTTTTTTTAATTGCCAGAGGGCACCTATGTTTGTCAGAGAAAGAGAGAGAGGGAGGGAGGGAAAAAGCATCCCCTAGGGAGGCATGGTCATGCCGCAATCTCTTTTCTTCCAGTTCTCCTCCCCATCAGGATTTTGGATAAACACGCACATGTGCCCAGGGTGATTTTCAAGTTAGGGGCTGGTGTTTAGGTCAGCCATGTGGAATCCAGCTCCCAGTGTACTGCACTTAATCACTGTGCTGTGGGGTTGGCCCTACCCTGCATTCTAAGGCAGAAATCAGTCATTCAAGTCACTTAAAAAGCAGGTTAATAATTGTCTAAGGGAAAAAATTTTTTGAGAGGTTTTTGCTATAGGGCGCATGCACTCGCCAGTAAGACAGACAGAAACAGAGAGATAGAAAGCAAGAAATCACCCCCCAGGTGGCCATGCCACAATCCCTTCTCCTCCATTCTCCTCTTGAGATCTTGGGCACACGTGCACACGCGCCTGGCGTGAGTTTAAGCCACCAGGTCCAGGACTCAAATCGCAGTCAACTACGTAAGAGTTAAGCAACATAGCCATCACGCTCACTGCTGGTCCCTAAGGGAAATCATTTTAAGAAAATCTAACTTTCTAGCTTTTCTTTTGGCAGATTATACCTTAACATGCTACTTATTGGGATATTCTTTATAATTCATGAAAACTAATTTTTCTACATAATTACATTTCTGCTCATTTTATTTTCCAGCTACAAAGTCAGTGTAGGCCCACAGAAGACATGAATAATAACCCAAAATTCTCTCTCCCAAATCTAGACAGTCACAGACTTGTTACTTTCTACTTAATAAGTATTTATTCCCGTGAAGACTTCTTGTAAGCATTTTCACCCTTTTCACCTAAAATTTTATTTTATCTATGTGATTTAAGCAGATAAGACAGATGAATAAAATGACTTAATTTTCTCTAAAGACAGGGTCAGCAGATCAGAATTACTTTTTTCCTTTTGTAATTTTATCGTCCTCACTTTAGTATCCCCATGGAAAAGTTAATTGAAAATCTATGTTGGTATATCTTTCAATCCAAGTCTCCCTATGTTTCAGAAAAGTGTGATATATACCCCAAAGAGCAACAGAAGGGATCAAATATCTTACTGCAGTTCCTCTCCTCTTTTTTTTTTTTTTTTTTTTATAGAGAGATTTTTGCTTTAAGGCATGTGTGCTTGCCAGAAACACAGAGAGAGACAGAGAGAGAGAAAGTGAGAAACCACACCCCCAGGGGGTGATGGACATGCCAAATCCCTTCTCCTCTATTCTTCTCTTGGGATGTTGGGCATGCACGCACATGTACCCAGCATGAGTTTCGAGTTGCCAGGACCGGGATATGAACTGCAGTAGACCATGTGGAAGTGAAGTACCACAACCACCACAACACCTGCTGACTCTGTGTTTAACTTCTATAATTAAGATCCTCAATAGTTTCCTTAGTTTTGCTTTAGATCTGCTTCGGAATTAAGAGGAAAATTCAGAAGCATTGTTTCTTTAAGCCATACTTCTATTCTGCCATCTGTCCCTTTTTCACAAGAATAAAAAGGGAGAAGGAGAGAAAGGACAAAGAATCTTTTCTTCAGAGTCATGGTCCAAAAGGTAGGGCCTCCCTCACCACTTCTCTTCATACACACCCTCCACTGCTCTCCCAGGCAACATGGGGGGCCCGAGGACCCAACATGGAGGGATCAGTGGCACTGCTCTACCTCAGGGCAAGTCATTACTGCTTTCATCTCCTCAAGCAGCTGCTGTTAGACTGCAGTAGCCACACGGGAATGCTTTGCCTCAGAGACTTAATCTGCTCACCCTTAACCTCAGATAGCCTTTCTTGAGATTCCCACATAGCTCACTCTATCAACTGCTCCAAGACTTTGCTTACATGTACGATCTTCTTGAGCCCTTGATACCCCTATTTTACGATGTCAGTCCTCTTTATCCATTTTCCCCACTTTTTTTTTTTCTCCACAGCATTGTTTTCCATCATTTCTGGACATTTCTAGCCCATCTTCCTCCTCCTCAGTCCTGCCATGTTTACAAGGAAGTTGGCCAGATGGACTCCAACATGTTCCCTTGTCCTCTGGCTCACCTTGGGTTGGATCAGTGGGAGGCAGCAGGAGATCTGAGGGAGGAAGAGAAAGCTGGGGATTTATTCTCCCAGCTCCATTTCTGCTGTTCCTGAGGTTCAGTTGCCATGAGGTCCACATTCCCTGTAGATGACCCTCACCATTCAGCCACCCTCTCTGTGTCCTGATAACTCCCTCTTTTTACCTTCTAGGTCTCAGGGTGATGGGAGCCCCCACTATCCTACTAGCCCTAGGACACAATACAGCCCTGTGCTTCATATTCTGCTTTATCAAGTACAGCTTGAGAATCCCTAATCTGAAAGTTCAAATTTCAAAATACTCCAAAATATAAAACATTTTGAGCATTAACATGATACTGTAAGTGGAAAATTCTACACCTGACTTACGTGACAGGTTGCAGTCAAAACACTGCAACACAAAACATATTGTATAAAAAAATCACCTTCAGGCTATGTGTATAGGTGCACACGAAACATGAATAAATTTCACGTTTACACTTAGTTCGCACCCTGAAGGTATTTCACTACGTATATGTAATTCACTATGTATATGCCAGTATTCCAACAACCAAGAAAATCTAAGATCTGAAATACATCCGGTCCCAAGCATTTCAGATAAGGGATACTTAATCTGCATTAACTTTACTAAATTCTTTACTAAGTTAATTACCTATTCGCGATATTAAATTTTATTGACCTTTGTTAAACTCTTCTCACACTGCCCATTTTGACTGACATTTACTTTTCTAACTGCTACAGCATCTGACCTCCTATACACGTCACCTAATTACTTACTAATCACTCACTAATTAATCACTAAATGTAGGCTCCAAAAAATCAAGAATATTTGTCTCTTTTGCATAGTGCAGTATTTCCATCACCTACGACCGAACATGGCACCTGATAGGAGGTGAATAAATAATTGTTGGGTAAATGACCGAATAATGAGTGATGCACGACCAGATCCTTGGCTGTGCAGATGGTGTCTGTTTTCATTTGTTTCCTTCTTTCCCTTCTTTTCTTTTCCCTTCCACTTTCTTTTTTCTCCTTTCCCTTTTCCTACCTTCCTTTCCCTTACCTTCTTTCTTCCTCTCCTCCTCCTCTCCTCCCTCCTCCTCCTTTTTATTTTTGTTTGTGTGGAAAACAAATGTTATCTCTGGGCATCATTTCAGCTCCCAATTTCTACTTAACATTTTAACATAAAGTCATCTGGGAACATCTTAGAGAATTCACACAAATAAACCATGGCATTATAATCTGGCATAGTTTCCCCATCATAACATTCATCAACAGCATTGCTGAGCCAGAAATGCAGTCATTTTACAATGAATAGCAGGACAGTTCAGCAATGCTTAAAGATAGCCACCAAACCTATCCTTTAGATGGGCAATAGCAAATCACATTGAAGTATAGATTCTAATATCCTATTTTTAAAATAATTATATATAATCCTAATGGAAAAGACTTCCTCTGTTTTGTCCACCAATACAACCCAAGCACTCAGGACCATATCTAGCATGTATCTAGGTGTTCAATAAATACCTGTTAAATTCATGAATGAATGAAGGTCATTGTGTAGCAATGAAATAGTAGAATGTAACCAAGGTAACTGTGGGAAATTGGAAACAGTTGCGTCCAACTCCTGGATCCCTCATTGTAATAAAATATCACTCTCTCACTCTTTTTCACTTGAGGTGGATCCTGTGAAAGGAATATTTCCCCCATCTCATTCATTTTTGAGGTTGGCCATGTGGTACCATGAGAAAATGTGGCCAGTAGGAAGTGAGCAGAAGTAGTAATGTGCCAGTTTGGAGAATAAGCTTTAGGTGAAACTGCTTGGTTTAGGATGTTTTGCTTCTCCTATCTCCTGCCATGAAAGAACAGCATATACAGATAAGGATGGCTCTTCCAGACCAAGTCCCAAACCATGAAGACATGTAGAACCTACTCTTGGCCTACATGCATTCTGAAGCCACAGAGCCACAGCTGACAAAAAGCAACGTGAAATATGAACAATAAGTATCAATAGATTTAGGTTGTTTCTTACGCAGCATTACCACAGCAAAAACTGACACATACAGAAGCTGGCACCTAGAATTAAGGCATTGATGGGACAACGCTTAAACTGTGAGGGTAAGGGAAGGGTCAAGGAAACCTATATGAAACAGAAAACAACAACCCATATCATATAATGACAAAACATTTGGCAAAATTATGGCATGTATTAACTTTCTGTCCTGAGGTTCTCCTTTTTTTAAGGAGAGATTTTTGTTACAGGGTGCATGAACTTGCCAGAGAGACAAAAAGTGAGAAATCACCCCCTATGGTGGGATGGCCATGCTGCAATCCCTTCTCCTCCACTTGCCTCTCAGGATTTAGGACACACATGCACACACGCCTGATGTGAGTTTCAAGCTGCCAGGTCCAGAACTCAATCTGCAGTGGATCACATGGGAGTCCAGTGTAACTATTATGCCATCTGCTGGTCCCCTGAGGTTATCTTTTGAGGTAAGTTTGTTATCACTGTTTTTATATCAGTGGATCAGCCATTTATTATACCTTTTGGGGGCAACTTGATTTTGTGTCTATGCAGTACTATGATTGATTAGTATATGAAAAACAGTGATAACACAGTGCACTATTTAGAAACTAGTCTGGGGCCAACCCTGTAGCCTAGTGGTTAAGGAAATTAGATCCCACATGATCAACCACAGTTTGAAGACTGGCTGTAGCAACTTGGGACATATGTCAGACATGTGCTTGCATGCACAAAATTTGTATGGGAAGGAATGGAAAATATGGCATTGGAACACTACCACCCCAATTAAGGGACGCTTTGTCTTCTCTCTCTCTCTCTCTCTCTCTCTCTCTCTCTCTCTCTCTCTCTCTCTCTTCCTCCATCTCTGTCTCTCTCTGATGAGCACATAAGCCCTCTGGTAATATTTTTTAAAAAGAAAGTAGATTAGATATATAATAATTTTCCATCTCATGAAAGCATTTTCAATCCTCACAAAAATCCATTTCTCTACAGTATTCTAGAAGCAATTCAGGACAGCAGATGTTTATGTCAATTTAAAGGTGCTCCATATATAATTGTCTCTTTCGATCCCTTGTCTCTCGGAGTATGTAGTGGTAAATCTCAGGACATTTACCTTTGATTTCTCCAGATGGTGATGTTTGAGGGTATTCAGCTAAGACGCTTCTTAGAGCAGTACTATCGGTAAAGACAACACTGTGACTACCTCCACTGCCAGCTTTGCCATGAGTCTTTTATGGAACTTTCAATATCTCGCCTCCTTCCCTGATTTTCCAATTTCAATATAAACTTATTTGAAAATAGAGAAGCTGCCAAATCATAATTACTTTTCATTGCATTTATGTGATTTTCTTAATCTAATTTTTTCAGCTAAATATGACACTGTGTGGAGGACTCATTTCAGTCATTTTCCAAAAGGAGTTCATAGAGTTGTCTCATAACTTTGCTCCCCAATTTTTTCACAATCATTGTGCTGGGTAATTTTATTAATGGGGGAATATGCTATAATAAAAGTTATATGGGGGAACCAGCAGTTAGTGTGATGGCTATGTCGCTGAACTCCCATGTAGTTGACTGTGGTTCAAGTCCTGGAACCGGTGGCTTAAACTTACACCAGGCACGTGTGTGTGCATGCCCAAGATCCTGAGAGGAGAATGGAGGAGAAGGGATTGTGATGTGGCCATCCCCCCGGGGGGTGATTTCTCACTTTCTGTCTCTCTGTCTCTCTAGTGAGCACACTGACCCTGTACCAAAAACCTCCCCAAAGAACAAAAAAATTTACATTGGACCAGCTTGTTTCATGGTGGTTAAGGTGCTGGATCCCACATAGGATGTATGTGCTTGCCAGAGAGAGAGACAGAGACATAGAGAGGGAAAGTAAGAAATCACCCCTCGGGGGATAGCCATGTCACAATCCCTTCTTCTCCATTCTCCTTCTGGGATTTTGGGCACACAGGCACACATGCCCAGTATGATTTTCAAACCATCATGTCTGGAACTCGAACTATGGTCAGCCATGTCAGAGGCCAGCACGTTAACCACTATACCACCTGCTGGTCCTGCATCTCTGCCTTTTTATGAAAAGGGTGACTGGAGTCAGTCAGGTTCATGCATACAAAGGGCTAAGGCCAGCTTGTCAGGGATTATTCTTAGAGAAGCTTGTGGGTTTTGTCAATTCACCAAATATATCCAATGGTGAGTGCTCTTTCTCATACTGACATTCTAATCAACTGATCTAAATCCAAAATGCCAGGTTTGTCAGGCTGGATAATAACATTAAATTATCAAGCAAAATGATAGGGTCCTTATGAAGATCTAGGAAGTCTTTGGCAATTGCTCATAATTTGGCTCTGTAGTCTACCACGGTTCGAGTCCCAGACCTGGTGGCTTAAACTCACACTGGGTGAGTGTGCATGTGTGCCCAAGATCCCGAGAAGAGAATGGAGGAGAAGGGATTGTGGTGTGTTCATCCCTCCTGGAAGGTGATTTCTCGCTTTCTGTCTCTCTGTCTCTCTCTTTCTGGTGAGTGCACGTGCTCTATAGCAAAAACCTCTCAAAAAAAAAAAAAAAAGGGATTCATATTAACTGGATGGAAGGCCAGGTAGAGTAAAGATGCCTTCTGCTGCTGGACACTGGGGAGAAGAGGCACAAAAAAACAGGAAGAGAGAAAGGCTGAAATAAGCTGTCTGAACTTCTGGATTTCCTTTTCATCTGCTCTTGAAGCTGTTAGACACTGTAAGTTTTATTGTAAAGTGGCATTTTATTAGGTTCTGCATGTCTTTTACTAGCCTCTACATACCAATTGAAATAACTGCTTGGACCAGCCAGTGGTGTGGTGGTTAAGGTAGGTGGATCCCACATGGCTGACTGCACGGTTCACGTCCCAACCCAGCAGCTTGAGAAACCTTCCGGGCACATGTGTGTGCCCCAGATCCCAACAGAAGGGAGAGAGAAAGGTGAAGGGATGGCAACATAGCTACCCCCCACGAGGATGTTCTTTCTCTCTCTCTTGTAAGTGCACATACCCTTTAGCAAGGTTTTAAAAATAAATAATTTCTTCATCTCTTTTGATGTATGTTTCCAGCTTCCAGTTTAGATCTTTAAAATACTAATTTAGGGGATCCAGCAGGTAGTGTAGTAGTTAAGGCGCTGACCACAGTTCAAGTTCCAGACCCACCGGCTTGAAAATCATGCTGGCCCATGTGTGTGCATCCCCAAAATCCTGAGAGGAGAAGGGATTGCAATGTGGCCATCCCCTCAAGGGATGATTTTTTACTTTCTCTATCTCTGTCTCTCTCCAGCAAGCTCACACACCATATGGAAAAAAAAAAAAAAAATTTAAATACCATTGGAATCATAGTCAACTGCGGTTTGAGTGCTGGACCCGGCAGCTTAAAACTCACTCTGGGGGTGTGTATACATGCCCAAAATTCCAAGAGAAAAATGTAGAAGGGATTGCAGCTTGGCTATCCCCTCTGGGAGGTGATTTCTTGCTTTCTGTCTCTCTGGAGAACACACACACCCTATAGTTAAAATCTCTCTCTCAAAAAAAAAAACAAGAATACTATTAATAATTTAGAGGTAGGACAGCAGATAGCATATTGGTTATGTCTCTGGACTCCCACTTAGTCGACTGCAGTTCAAGTCCCAGACCCAGCAGCTTAAAATTCACACCGGGTGCATGTGCATGCATGCCCAAAATTCCAAGAGGAGAATGAAGAAGAAGGGATTGCACCATGACCATCCCCCCAGGTGATAATTTCTCACTTTCTGTCTCTCTCTGTCTCTTCAGGGAGTTCACATACCCTATAGCTAAAATTTCTCTCAAAAATGTAGGAGCTGGCCACCTAACACAGTGGTTAAATGCTATGCAGAGAATGCCAAATCCCACATGATTGAACAGGGCCCAAGTCCCAGCCCCAGGGCCTTGAAAAATAAGCTGGAAACACATATGCATACTCAGGATTCTGGCAGGATGTTGAATTGGAGGCAAAAGGATTACGGCATAGCCAGGCTGCGCTAAAGAGTGCTTTCTCTCACTCTCTCATACACACACATACACATGTACCCTTTGGCACTAAAAAAAATTCAAATTCAAGAATGTCATATATTCTCCATACAGGAAGTTGCAGAAGTAATTTATCCTTAGTTGAATTTAATCATTTATTAAGTATGCTCCTGTATGAGATTCCTAGATTTTTCATTTAAGCCCACGTGGAGTTACTACAGGTGACCAGAAGCAAATTCTGAGTTCTCATAATTTATTAAATAATTTTCTTGTAACAACACTTGAATGAGCAGTGTTTTGAAACTATTTTAATGAGGTGCTTGTGCACAAGACTTCCCATGGGTGGTACATACCTTTTGTTTTTTTTAACTGACACCAGTGGCTAAATACCACACAGTATTTAGGGATTCAAGGAGTAAGAGCGACCAGTTTTTTCCTAGTCACCTCCCAAAGAGGCCTGAGTTTCCTCTGACCTAGAAATGGTGTGTGCTCTTCACAGCAGGATCAGGAGAGATGGCTGCACATCATGGGCATACCATGAAACTAATCCTGTTCTCAGTTATGTGAGAACGTCCAAGAAAGGGCCAGGGGAAAGAAATACTTCTTCTCTTGGCAGTAGCAATAATAAACAGAGGTTAGCTTATTCTGAGAAAAGAAGGGTTCTTCCCATCCAAACTTAAATCAAAGATCATAAATTGACAAAGATCAAAATAATACCTGTAAGCTAAAATCAGAAGTAGCAACATCTGGGACCAGCAGATGGCCTAATGATTACATCGTTGGACTCCCACCTAGTCAACCACAGTTCAATTCCCAGACCTGGTGGCTTGAAACTCACACTGAGCATGTGTGCATGCATGCTCAAAGTTCCAAGAGAATGGAGAAGAAGGGACTGTGGCATGGCTATCTCCCCTAGGAAGTGATTTCTTGTTTTCTATCTCTGTCTTTCCAGCAAGCACACATGCCCTATAGCAAAAATCTCTCTAAAAAAGGAAAAAAAAAAAAAAAAAAAGACTTCACACCGGACAAAAATAACAGAGAAGGGTCTTATGGGCAGGGGATAGACAGGATTGGGTGAAAGAAAAGTCCATTAGCAAAAGCTGTCTGAAGCCGTTTATTGGCAGTGATAATGATTCTTATCAGACAGGAACACTGCAAACCTAGAATCATCTAGAGAAAGAATGACTTGGGACCAGCAGTTAGCATAATGGCTATGTCGCTGGACTCCCATGTAGTCGAACGTGGTTCACGTCCCGGAGCCAGTGGCTTAAAACTCATGCCGGATGCGTGTGCGTGCGTGCCCAAGATCCCAAGAGGAGAATGGAGGAGAAGGGATTGTGGCATGGCCATCCCCACTAGTGGATGATTTCTTGCCTTCTGTCTCTCTGTCTCTGTCTTTCTGATGAGTGCATGCACCCTATAGCAAAAACCTCTCAAAAAAAAAAAATGGATACACTAACAGAAATCATTTATTCACAAATTGGTATAGACTACATATGTAACTTTGTTACTGAGATTCTTTGAAGAGCTCTGTTCTTTCTTTCTTTTCCTTTTTTTTTTTTTTTAAGAAGTTTTTGCCTTAGGCCATGTGCATTCCTTGGGGGAAGAGAGAGAGAGAGTCAATGAGAGGGAAAGTGAGAAACCACCCCCCAGGGGAATGGCCACATCACAGTCCCCTCTCCATTCTCCTCTTGGGATCTTGGGCACACGCATGCACCCACGCGTGCACACACACACGCACGCATGCACGCTGCATGATTTTCAAGCCACCAGGTCCTGAACTCAAACCACAGTCAGCCATGTGGGAGTCCAGTAATGTAACCTCTACACCATTTGCTGGCCCCTGATGAAATCTGTTCTTTCTTTGTCACTCTGTGTTTCCATGAGTTGCTAGGCAAAGATCTAATTTCTGGTTTGGGAGTTCAAGGGTTGGAAAAGAAAATAAATGTTTTCAGGAGAGGTAAGACAACAGAGAAGAAATGGTAGGGCAGCCAACTGTCAATAACCCAAAGAGCTGATTTGAGCCATTGGTGGGAATAGATGCCGAAGGACCTACTTCCATGAATGACTTCTTGAGTCTCAAGTACCGAAGAATGAGGAGATGAAAGTTGGTATTAAAATTAGCAAAATTGGTAGGAGACCGGAGGGCCTGAGCCACTATCACTGCTGCCACTGAGGGAGAGGATCAGGTCTGTAACTCGAGCCCAGGAAGTGAAGATGGCCACCAAATCATGCCCCAGTGTGACCAACAGGTTCCTGATGCACATAAATCATGCCCCTGTGGTTATATGTTTATTAGCAGAAAACTTTTCAATGCAAAATACTTAGAGAAATTACCACCTTCTACAGAGAAACAGGAAAAGGAAATTGACAATCTATGCTAACTCTCTGATGAAAAGGCTTTCATGTTTTTAGTCCCTTTGGCAGAAATAAATAGAAAAATTATCCATCAAAGACTTATTCTCTGATACTTGCAAGTAAAATCTGTTGGAACTTTCTTCAGGATTACATCAGAGTTATGGACTCTCAAGAGCATTCTGACTCTGTCAGCGTAAAAGGGTCATTGATATATTTTCCCATAATTTAGCCCGTGCCAGTTTGTGGGAAAAGCTATAGGCTTGGCCTGTTCTGGGATTTCCTTGTATTTACCAAAGAGTATTGTCATAATGTTCTGTGTTTGAGATATAAGTTAGTGTACTTACAAAAAGAAAAAAAATGAGGGCCGGCAGGTGGCGTGCTAGCTAAGGATGCCAGACTCCCACATAGCTGGCTGCAGTTCGAGTCCTGGACCTGTTAGCTTGCTTTCTCACTTTCCCTTTCTCTCTCACTCTGTCACGCTAAATAAGCAAAATAAATAAATAAATAAAGTTAAATAAAAATAATTATTTATTTATTTTTTTATTTTTATTTTTTAAAGATTTATTTATTCATTTATTCATTCATTCATTCATTTTAATTTGACCAGAGAAAGACACACAGAGAGAGACAGGCAAGTGAGAAAGGAAGCCACCAGGTCCAGGACTC
>NW_006159897.1:1173133-1198227 GCF_000334495.1 Tupaia belangeri chinensis | reverse complement strand
TATATATATATATATATATATATATATATATATTTCAGATTCTCAGCACTAACAGACAGCATATTTATTCATTTATTTACTTTTTAATAAATTGCCAATTGATATTTTATTGAATGAGGAACTAAAAATATAAACTATAAATTTTGTTTTAAATGAATTTTTCCCTTAGTCTTTATTTTTATGACTTAAAGTATGAGTTATATTTTAGGACATACTTCCTAGACAGTTTTGGAGTTTGAATGCTATATGAAGACAAACACTTAAGGATATATCGTACTTCAGATATAAACACCTTTTTTTCTTGAGTATAATTATTTATCAATTACAAAAAACTTTTCAGCTCTCAAGATGGTACCTGTTAGCCTAAACATAAAGTATATTTATTACATACACAATGTTTCATAGATAGCCATTTTTAAAGTAGTGATGTTTTACCTGAATGGATGTTCATTTACACATTCTTTTTCTTTAAGAGGTTTTTGCTATAGGGTGCATGTGCTCGCCCGAAAGAGAGAGACAAAGAGATAGAAAGCGAGAAATTAGCCTCCAGAGGGATGGCCACATCGCAATCCCTTCCCCATTCTCTTCTCAGGATCTTGGGCACACATGCACACACGCCTGGCATGAGTTTAAGCATCAGTTCCAGGACTCAAACTGCGGTGGATTACATGGAACTTCAGTGACATAGCCATTACTCTAACTGCTGGTCCCTACATTCTGATCATTATTTAAACTGTTACTTAACCTCATTCTGGAAGAAAAAATAAGCCCTAATATTGAAACTAAAAAAGAAAAAAACTCATAGGAGACCATGCCTGATCCTCACTCCACAATGGGCTTGGTGCAGTTTTGGGTACCCTACAGATTCAAATATCACCAATGGATAGTCTAGGTGCATTTTCAGGAGGGACTTCAGCAAAAGACATGATATTGAAGCATGGTGGCAAGGAGTGATAGTGGAAAACTGCAGCAGAATCATTAAGAGAACATTTGAGATGTCTCCTAGTCCTCACCTGAATGGAGCCATTGAAAATTATAGACTGTGGAGCCTTTGCAGGGTTGAGTGCTTGGGACCTAGGTGAGCAAGGGATGACAGGAACTATCATAATTTGGGGGCATAAATGTGCTTCTGCTCACAGACTGGCAAGAGCCTGGATTACGTTCTCATTTAACAGGAAATGAAAATATGGTCAAGAAATCTCAAAGACCTACCCAGGAGTTCAAAGAAAATTAAGGACAGAGCTTGAACAACTCCTCTCCTGATCTCTTGACTAGGAGACTATAGATTTAGAATGGTGTTGCTGGATGGAGAAAAATAATTATTTTCTCTAATATTGTTTATCCCTATGAACCAGCAAGGACAAAAGTTAATAAATGCTTAATTTTTCTTCTATGAGTAACTAGAAGCCATTGTTTGAAATGAGTTTGTTAGTAAATCAACATAAAACTATGCTTGAGATACAGAAAATTTTAATTAGAATTCCTGCTCATAATTAATCTCGACAGATACTTACATAAATCAACTAGTGTTTTTTGCATCTATAATGCCTCACCAATATATCATCAAGCAAAAAAAAAATTGCTTTTCTTGAATTTTCCTGATGAAAAGGTTTTACCATTTTTAAACAATTTCTCATGAAAGTCTTTTTTTACTCATTATTTTTAATGACAATAATTTACTAAGTGCTTATTATCCAGACTCAGTGCTAAGTGCTGTAAAGACATTACCTCATTTATTCCTTGCACGAACCCATGAGATGGGTAATGCAACTTTTTTTCTAATTCGTAAATAAGAAATAAAGATTAGAGAGTTTAAGTATTTGCTCAAGGAAGGGCCCAACTCCTAGCGAAGTGAGAATTCATGTGCATCTGAGGTGGGCCCAGCTCTGCCCCTTTCATGGGAAAGCTTAAGCCTCTGCCCCAAAGCTCTCCTTCAAGCCCAACTCCTAGCGAAGTGAGGTAGGCCGGTCTCTGTCTTCTCTCTATCTCTGTCTGCCTCTCTCCCTCTCCCTTTCTCTCAGAATTTACATATGTATGTGTGTACACACATATTTATGTGTGTGTACATATACACACATATTTATGTGTGTGTGTATATATATAAATTATATGTTTTTTTTAAATTTGTAACTACTGTGTCTTGTCTCCGACCTCTCCTTTCTCTTGCTAATTTCAGAATCTGCCCCTTTCATTCTGTGCTGCACAGTTGTTGTTTTTTTCCTTTTTTTAAGAAAAAAATTTTTCCCTATTTGTTGCTTTTTTTCTATGTTTGTTTTGTCTTTTTTTTGTCTTTTTCCCTTTTTTTCCTTTTCTTTTACTTGACTTTCTCACCTTCCTTCTCAGTTTCCACACTTTGAGTATCTAGACAATTGTAGGTGCACAGTAGCAAAACATGTGAATAGTTTTAGGGTCATAGAAAACCTCAGCACCCACTGAACTGCTACAGAAAGGGTGAAACTCATCTTCATAAATCTGAATTCAATTCTCTTTCTGTGAATACTACATTGCAAAACACATTAGTAGAGGTAAAATAGGCATAGAAGTATCTCACAGTTAAGTGAAGCATATGAGTTTATAGTAGCAGAAATCTCCAACAAATGACCTAAATGTGAATATACCACAATGTGACTAAAAGTCAGAGAAGAGAGACTACAAAGTGAGCAGCAGGGAGAAATACTGGAGAGAGTGCAGCTCATCTCCTCCCACACACCTCTGAATTCTTAGTTGAAACCCCACAGCTCAGCCCTGGTGTACCTTTTCCCTAGAAACTGTGAGGCCTTTCTAATATCCAATTTCATCAACAAAGTTCAGGTTGCTTGATGAGGAACAGGGAAACAGAACTGCAGACATGTTGCAGGTCATCTCCTTCTGCACACCTCTAACATTCAGAATTAAGTCCAAGAAACTATGGAGTAGCATATAATTCATCAGATGACCAGAAATCACTGCAGAGGCACAAGAAATATGGAAAATCAAGAAAATATCTCTCCCCAAAGAGTAAAGAACAGCCTTTCATCTTCCACAGACAGTACAAAGGAACTCGTGGAAATGTCAGATGAAGAATTTAGAATATTCATAGTGATGAAGGAACAGAGATGCAAGAGAAGAGAGACAACAAACTCCAGAAGATGCAGGAGAAAAGAGACTAGAGTTCCAGGAAATGAGAAAGTTCTTGCACGATCTGTAGGAGGAAATACCATAAAAAAGAATCAAACAGAATTGTTAGAGATGGAGGCCATAATACAGAAAATCAAAACATCCCTTGAAAGTATTAAAAGCAGATTAGATCATGCCTAAGATTGACTCTCAGATATAGAAGACAGAACCTCTGATCTAGAAAAATTCGCCAAAGAGACTAAGAAAATAACTCCCAAAATGAGAATAATATACAAGTAATACTAGATACCATTAGCCACCCAAACATCTGGATAATCGGTATCCCAGTAAATGAAGAAACTAATAAGGGCATTGATAATCTATTCTATCAAATCCTGGAAGAAAACTTTCTAAACCTAGAGAGGCATTCAAATATCCAGACCCAAGAAATACAAAGGATCCCACAGAGAATCAAACCAAGAAGATCTTCTCTACGGCACATTTTAGCCAGATTGACCAAAACCACAGACAGAGACAAGATACTAAAACTGGCAAGAGAGAAACATCAAGTTACTTTCAAAGAATATCCCATCAGGCTAACATCAGACCTCTCCTTGGAAACAATGCAAGCAAAGAAAGAATGGGAAAATATATTCAAAGTCTTAAGGGAAAAATAACTTCAACCAAAAATACTGTATCTGGCAAGATTATCCCTCATGTGGAAAGAAAAGAAAAAAACATTCTCAGATAAACAAAAGCTGAAAGAATTTACCAAAACCAGACCAGCTCTTTGAGTACATATATGTACTAAGTACTGTTATATATTAATGTACTATGCCATATATAATGTGGGAAGCACATAATGCACAAAGTACATAAAGAATGGGCATAAGTTGATTTGTTTAGATGTTTAGAAAAATCATTATGTCACAGTTACTGGGATGACAATTGGTATAAGTTATTAGTTTTCACAAGGAATAGTTTAATTAGAATATCAGCTTTGGGTGTTGATGGTGGAGTTATGTTCTTCCTTGAGTGTCCCAGGAAGAAATTTTCTATTTCTGGTTTACAAGACCAGTATACTGTGTATATTACAGGAGCTATCATTTTAAAAGATAGTTTTCTATGATCCTTGCTAGGGGTATGAGTAGATAATGATAGGATGGATGCTACTTGTCCAGTGATGATTAATGGGTGTTCTACTGGCTGGCCGCCGATTCATATTAGTGTTAATAGGTCGGCTACTAGGATTCAGAATAGACATTGGCTGATTGGTCGAAATATTATAATACATTGTTTAGAGGTGTGGGATAGTAGAATGAAGGCTAGAATTAGGATGAACATTTTAGGGCTAATACTCCTCATTTATTTGGGATTGATCGTAGAGTTGTGTATGTGAATAAGAAATATCATTCTGGTTTGATGTGTAGTGGAGCAGTAACTAAGTTTGCTGGTGTGTAGTTATCAGGGTCTCCGAAGAGGTCCAGAGCAAATAGGACTAGGCTAGATAGTAGGGCTAGTAAAATAATTACTCCTAGGATATCTTTGATTGTATAATAAGGGTGAAATGGGGTTTTGTCTGTGTCAGAGTCAACATCAGATGGGTTATTGGATACTGTTTCATGTAGGAATGGTAAGTGGACAATTACTAATGTCGTGATGATAAACAGGATAAAGTGGAAGGTGAAAAATCGAGTTAGAGTTGCTTTGTTGACTGAGAATCCTCCTCAGATTCATTCTACAAGGTCTGTGTCAATATATGGAATAGCTAATAGGAGATTGGTGATGACCGTGGCCCCTCAGAATGCTATTTGCCCTCATGGGAAGACAGCCTATGAATGCTATAGCTATTACAGCAAATAGGAGGATTACTCCAATGTTGCAGGCTTCAAGGAAGGTATAGGAGCCACAATATAGGCCTAGACCTACCTGTAGAAATAGGCACATGAAAAATATCGATGCTCCGTTGGCATGAAGATAAAGGATGACTCAGCCATAATTTACATCTGGGCAGATATGTGTCACTGAAGAGAAGGCTGTTGTAGTGTCTGCAGTGTAATGCATGTCTAAAAATAGGCCTGTAATGATTTGTAGGGTGAGGCAAATTCCTACTAATGAGCCAAAGTTTCATCAAGATGAGATCTTTGATGGGGCTGGTAAATCAATGAATGAGTGGTTGATGATTTTGAGCAGCAGGTGGTTTTTTTCGTATGTTGGTCATTAGGTTCTTATAGTTGAAATACAACAGTGGCTTTTCATGTCATAGGTCATGGTTAAATTCCATGTAAGAATTAGGTCATATGTTGTATTTATGCTTAGTGTATTATTTGTTGTTAGTTTTGTAGGATTTTCTTCAAAGACACCTCCTATTTATGGGGGGTTTGGGTTGATTGTGAGTGTAGGAGTTGGTTGTGGTATTGTCATGAGTCTTGGAAGTTCATTTTTAGGGTTGATAGTTTTTTAATTAATCTGGGTGGTATGTTGGTAGTGTTTGGGTATATGGCTACTATGGCTACAGAGGAATACCCAGAGATGTGAGGGTCTAATGTTCTTATTTGAAGTAGTTTATTATTAGGTGTTGTTATGGAATTATAAGTTGTTGTATGAATGTTGTTATTTTAAAGGATTTGGAGGTTTGAATATTGCTTGATAATGATAGCTCAGGATTCTTTCATGAGGATTCGTTGGGGGTGGTATCTCTTTATGATTATGGTTATTGATTGATGATCATAGCTGGGTGAACTTTATTTATTAGTATTTTCATTGTTATTGAAATTACACATGGAGGGTAGATTACCATGAACATAGCTAGTATTAAGGAAATGAGGAAGGATAAGAAGTATAATTTGATTTGTCCTTTTTGGTTGGAGATTTTTAGTGAGGCTGCGAGTTGTATGTTGGAAATGCTTTATGACAGAGTTATTTCTAGTCATGTTATGTCTAGAAGTATTGATGATAGGTTGTGGCTTATTGTTTTTGTTTTTGTTTCATTTTGTTTTGGAGAGATTTTTGCTATAGGGTACATGCACTCACCAGAAAGACAGAGAGAGCAAGATGGGGGGATGACCACACCACAATCCCTTCTCCTCCATTCTCCTCTCAGGATCTTGGGTATGCACGCACACGCGCCTAACGTGAGTTAAAGCCACTAAGTCCAGGAATCAAATCACGGTCTACTACATGGGAGTCCAGCAATATAGCCATTACGCCAACTGCTGGTCCCAGTTGTGGCTTATTGTTAGATGTCAGTGAGGGAGTAGGCAATGGATTGTCGTTGAAGAGTAACCTAATATGGCTGAAAATTTGTGAAATGGTGTTGGGTGATTATGTTTTAGGTTGAGGGTAATAAGGTTTAATTCTATAGTGATAGAGAATCCTATAATGGTTACAAATAGGGTGGCAAGTTTTAGATATATGAGTATTGTTTGTGGAACAGTCATGGGTGTGATGTTATTGGAAATTAGGAATCCTGTGAAAATGCTTCCTACTGCGAGATGCTTAATTGAGTTAATGAAAAGTGGATTGTTTTCGTTAATAATGATGATTGATAGATAGCGTGGTTGACCTATGAGAGCATAAAAGATAATTCGGGTGTTGTAAACAGCTGTAAGGGATGTAGCAATAAGAGTGGTGAGAGGGGCTCAGGCGTTGATATATGAAGTGTTTGCTGATTCAATAATTAGATCTTTGGAGTAAAAGCCTGTTAGGAATGGCTTACCTGTTAATGCTACGCTGCCAGTTATTAGGGCTGATGAGATAAATGGTAGGTTTTTATAGAGTCCTCTTATTTTTCGGATGTCATGTTCATCATTGAGGCTGTGAATAATAGGCCCCGAGCAGATGAATAGCATTGCTTTGAAGAATGCGTGGGTGCGGATGTGTAAGAAGGCTAAATGGGGTTGGTTGATGCCAATTGTTACTATTATAAGGCCTAATTGACTGGAGATGGAGAATGCTACAATTTCTTTTATGTCCTTTTGTGTTAGTGCCAGATAGCTGGGAATAGGATGGTGATAGCTCCTAGACATAGAGCTAATGATTGTCTTGTTTTGTTCTAATAGAGGGTAGAATCAGATAACTAAGAAGATACCTGCTACTACTATAGTGCTTGAATGCAGTAGTGCTGATACTGTGTTGGGCCTTCTATTGCAGGTGGTAGTCAAGGGTGTAGGCCACATTGGGCTGATTTGCCAGTGGCTGCTAGGAGTAAGCCAAGTGGAATTAAGGGAGTGCTATAACAGGAAAACTAAAGGCAGATAGAAATAAGAAAACAAAAATGACCAAGCAAAAGGCCAACTTAATGGTAGGGATAAGTTTGAAAATATCAATAATAATGTTGAATGTTAACTTCTGTGATTTCAATGGAAAGATCATACCACAGTAACACTGCGAATTCAACAAAAGAGAGACTACATGAGACTGAACTGGTGAAATAGAATTCTATGACTATTGTCTAAAATATTACTGATTTTCTTCAATTCTTTGTCTTCCAGATTTAAGGATTTGGGTTCTCTCTCTTTTATTTATTTATTTTTTTTTTTTGAGAGGTTTTTTCGCTATAGGGCTCATGCGCTCACCAGACAGACAGAGAGAGACAGAGAGACAGAAAGCCAGAAATCATCCCCCGGGGGGATGGTCACGCCGCAATCCCTTCTCCTCCATTCTCTCGGGATCTTGGGCACGCACGCACACACGCACGCACACACGCACGCACACACGCATGGCGTGAGCTTCAAGCCACCGGGTCCAGGACGCAAACCGCGGTTGACTACATGGGAGTCCAGCGACATAGCCATTATGCTGATTACTGGTTCCCAGGATTTTGGTTCTCTTGTGAGTTGTTGATTGGTGCAGCGATTTGCTATTATTTTCCTAATCGGAACAAACTTTTCTCCCTTCCTGACCCCTATGCAATTGGAAAATATGTGTGAGCATTCTTATTTGCATAAATTCAACAATACAATAGTATCTGTTGCCTTGCATCAGAAATTGAATTCTTATGGGGCTTTGTGCAAATGACAAACAAATTGAGATTAGCGTAATTTTTTGCAGCTAAATTAGTTCCATTTCCCTTTTACTAAAGGGGAAATGGAAAGAGAAAAAATATTTCAGGAGAAAATTACAGTGCACTGTCACTAGATTCTAGCTTTGTCCTTATTTTTAGTTTAAAATATTTTGTGAATCAATAAAATGTGGGAAAAAAAGTTCAGTATGGAAGGGAAGAAGGGGAAAGGAGAAGGAAAAAGCAAGTAAAATTATGCTTAATTGATGATAAAATAAGAAGCTATTTACTGATGATAAGGCATAGAGTAATATCTTTGTCTTAACTGACATGCATAGTATTTGCGCTGGAAACAGTAATGGTGTACACTGTAAAGACGTGATTATAAATAAATAAATAAATAAATAGAAAACAAAAACAAAAGTATTTGCTCAAAGTCAGATTCAGATAAGTGACATTACACAGTAGACCGCCATCTGGAGTTTAGGGTCTTAACCACTCTACTCTGTGACTTCATAGACTGTCTTGATTTTTAAACAAAATTGTTAAATCTACTTTTTTTAATGTTGAAGTCATCATTAGGAATATCTGTCACTGTTGCAGGCTGTAATTCAACGATTGGGGAGGCTATACAATGGTGTAAATCTCGAAGAAAATACATGATTTGGCCAGAATCTTGTGCTTTTGCTTTTTTTTTTTTTTTTTGGAGAGATTTTTGCTATAGGGCATGTGCACTCACCAGACAGAGAGAGATATAGAGACAGAAAGCGAGAAATTACCCCCCAGGGGGGATGGTCACACCACAATCCCTTCTCCTCCATCCTCCTCTCGAGATCTTGGGCATGCACGCACATGCGCCCGGCGTGAGTTTTAAGCCACCGGGTCCGGGACGTGAACCGCGGTCATCTACGTGGGAGTCCAGTGACATAGCCATTACGCTCACTGCTGGTTCCCTGCTTTTGCATTCTTCTGAATTTTTGATCTTTCCTTATCCTTCATTACTGTCAAATTGTCAGTTACATTGTGCCTCTGTCTGGTAGCTTTACTCAAATGACCTTCTAATTTTTTACTTCTTTTATACTGAGTTGGGAAATGAGTTGAAAAATTTGTTGAATTGCACATTAATGGAGGGGAAAAAAAGAGTGTTCTGAAAAAGCTCCAGTGCACTCTCAGAAGAGTTCTAGTACTGAGATTGACTGTCATTGTTTTTGGCTGCTCAGAAAATTTTATTGAGCCCTTCTGCAGGACCGGACCCCAGAACATGGACCTTACCTACCTAGTGATTTTTCATCTAAATATTGCCATATGGAGAGATGAATATGAGCCTGGTTGCTAAATATTATAAGAATTCTAGGTGAGGATGCTAGATTGTACAGGTACATCACAAGAAAATAAAAGGTGAAGATTACATAAATATCTAAAAATTAGGAAACCTTAAATAAAAATGGTGCATACACACAGAATAAAATAATTCATAAAGCATAAAGTTATAACATGAGAAAATATTTTTATCCAATGAAATTAAGAAAGAAGGTTTTAAATAGCATGAAGCGAGTCCAGCAGGTTGCATGATGGTTAAAGCACTGGATTCCCACATGGCCAACCACTGTTCAAAACTTGAATCTGGGGGCTTGATAATCACACCAACTGTGTGTGCATGCATGCTCAGAATTCCAAGAGGAGAATAGAGAAGAAAGGATTGTGGCATGGCCATTATTTAATTAATGTTAACTCAATTTAACATTAAATTACCCTCATGGGGGACCAGTAGATGACATAGCAGTTATGTCACTGGACTCCCACATGGCTGGCCATGGTTCAAGTCCCAGACCAAGAGGCTTCAAATGCATGCCAGGCATGTAGGTGTGTGTGCCCAAGATCTCAGAATGGGAACAGAGGAAAAGGGATTGTGGCATGGCCATGAGGTGGTAATCTCTTACATTCTGTCTCCCTGTCTCTCTCTGTCTCTCTGGCAAGCTTATGAGCTCTATAACAAACAAACAAACAAACAAACAAAAAAACTCTCAAAAAAAAAATTGCCCTAGTAGGCAATTTCTCTTTGTCCCTCTCTCTGTTTCTCTTTGTCTCTCTCCAGTGAGCACATACACTTTATGGCAAAAAGCTTAAACTAATAAATAAATAACTAGCGTATGACAATAATGATAACTAACCTTCACTGAATATTTATATTATTCCACATGTTTTACATGCAGAAGGGTCTCAACTACAGGGAAAAAATATACTTTAAAAAAATGATACTACAAATTCTTCAAAAACACAAAAGTGGTTGTCTCAGGGTGGTACAGTTATGCATAATCTTTTTTTTTTCTTTTGGTTTTTTGGAAGTTTCAAATTCTATCCTAAAAGTTTTATATAATGAGCATGTATTATTTCTTTAATAAAAAAAAATTGTGCTTTTAAGTTGAATATCTTACAAAGAAAACTCAGGTTATGCAAAACAACAACAGAATTGATTTTTACCTGATCTTCCTTTGATATAGTCCGTAAAAAGCCCAAAGCAGACAAGTTATAACTCCTTGACTATTTTCCGGTAATCCCAAAGTAGCTAACCAACAAGATTTTGTCATTGTGCTATTATATTTCCTCCATAAAACTTTTCTTGGTGTAGTAGTAATTCAGTAAATCCATTTCTGTGTTTGACATTGACAGGCATATATATATACTCAATTGCTACTTGTTTGCTAAAAACCGGTAAGATCATTTGTTCAACCTAACATTTGTAGAAGTCACTTATAGCAAATGTAGGTTCACTAGTTCTGGGGCCAAAAAGATGAAAGGAACTGTGTCAGGAGGGAAAAATCAAATAAATAGGTGTAAGTTGTTCCCATAAATTTTTTGTCCTTGAATAACTATAATTCCCTATTCTGTCTCATTCTCTAATGCCACCAAATGCTACTAGGAATAAGGATCATTGGAACCTTACACTAGATAGACCAGGTCAATAATACCCAAATTCATTTGATCAAGCTTTTTTCCCCCTAAATTTATTTTATTCAAGATAGAAAGTTGTATGCATGCATGAGAGAGAGACAGAGAGATGAGAAAGAAGCACCCTGAATATAATCTCTTCATGCCACAATCCTTTTCTCCAGCCCTCCAGCTCCTCAGGATCATGGGCACTTAGGCACTTACACATGCACCCAGCCTGTTTTCAGGTCAACCTGGTGATCAGAACCATGGTTGGCCTCATGCTGCACTCTAGTTCAATGTGCTACCAACTGCACCTCCAGACTGGGCCTTATTTGATTGATTTTAACCCAGAAAAGAGAAACAGCTGGCCAGTATATGGTTCTGGATTTGTAGCAATCAGAGGTGCCACCTATGACATATTTGTGCCCCAAATCAAACCTGAATATGACCTCTATTTTCGTGAGTTTGAAATATTCTCTAATAGAAAGTTTTTAAATTTTAGGAATATTGATTTTTACTATTATTCTTGATTTTGTTATAGGGCATGTACACTCACCAGACAGAAAAAGAGAGAAACAGAGACAGAGACAGAGAAAGAAAGTGAGAAAGCAGTCCACCAGGTCCAGGACTTGAATTGTGGTTGGTCATTGGGAGTCCAGTGCCTTAACCACCACGCCACTTGAAGACCCCTGGAAGTTTTTAAAATAGTGATGAATTGACTGAAACTTTGGGAAGTCTCAAAGCAAAGTCTTTCAGGAATACATCTGACCTCTGCAGAACCAACTGAATAGTACCTAGACAAGCCCCTGTAATCCCATATGAAATTACTTTTAGAATGCTCCCAGTCCAAATACAGTTACAGATCTAGAATACACTCTATTTTACAATTTTTGGAAGACACAATCTGCAACAGTAAAATAAAGGTTTGGCAAATATATACACTCACACACACACACACACATACACTCACAATCTAGCCAAAAAGACTTTATGACTCATTTCTATATAAGGTAGTTACCATATAACTTGGAGATCTTTTTCTCAAGACTTTGTAGGGATTTCAGTATATATTTAATGTCTCTTATTTTTTGTAAAAGAAATTTCTACAGTGCCAAGTTCAACTTATAAATAGCTTTAAGCAAAGTTATATTACCCTGGGGAAGACAAGATTTTGAATATTAAGAAGCCAATTGAGACCAAATATGTAAGTGGTTCAAGAACTACAACTGTTTTTAAATGCTCAACTTTAACACCTTCTGATCTTAATTAAGGTATAAACCACAATCTACATTTTAATCATATATTTTAAGGCCCAGGGATATAGATTTTGATGCCACCTTGTTTGGCGATCTTTGGCAAGTAATTTAAACTGAGTAAATTATACAATTTAAGTCAAAGTCAGCAACATAAAAATACTGTGATTCGGACCCACAGTGACATGGTGGTTAAGGCCTTAGACTCCCACATGGCTGAACGTAGTTCAAGTCCTGGACCTAGTGACTCTTTCTCACTCTCCCTGTCTCCACCCCCCCACCACCCCCGTCTCTTGCTGGTCAAACTGTAGAACAATAACAATAGATAAAAATAAATAAATAATTCTTTAAAAGAAATACTGTGATACTAAAGTTACCAAGGTTAGCCTAGTCGGTAGTATGGTGGTTATGACACCTGGATCCCACATGGCCAACTGTGTAGTTCAAATTTAGGCCTGAAAAACATACCAGGCACATGTGCGTATATGCCCAAAATCTCAAGAGGAGAATGGAGAAGAAGGAATTATGATATGGCCATCACCACTGGGGGATGCATTATTTTACCTCTCTCTCTCTCTCTCTTTCTCTCTCTTTCTCTCTCTCTCTAGCAAATACACATGTCCAATCGCAAAATAAAGGCAAGTTATCATGGATTCAGTAGGAAGTCTAAAAACACGTTCCTCTACAGAGTCTTATCTAAAATTATTATTTCATTGCCTAAGCCACTCCAAACATTAAGGGTTCCAACATGCTTCAGTATAAACCTTCCTGTGAGGTAACTAAACTCAACTCTGTTTTCTAAAGTCTGTTACATGTGCCATTTAAAAAAAATAAAAAACAAATGTATCATATTTTCAAGATTTTATTATATACATTTCTGTGAAACAGCTCAGGTTTTTTAAATTATTCATTTAATTTTATTTATTATTATTATTATTATTCAATTTGACAAGAGAAAGATAGAAGGAGAGAAAGAGGGAGTGAGAAAGCAAGCCGCCAGGTCCAGGACTCAAACTGCAGTCAGCCATGTGGAACTGTGGGACTCTAGCGCCTTAACCACCACACCACCTGCCTGCCCTGCTCAAGACTTTTTTTAACCTGTTGATGATTCTGGCTTATGTATGAATGCATGGGGCTGACTTGGTGTTCTGATTTGTTGTGTTGCTTAATAACACTATCTGAGACTGGGTAACTTACAATAACAGAGTTTTATTCAGCTCATGGTATGTGTGTTGCAAGGAGGGGCAGGAGTCAAAGAGCCAGGGGCCACATCTAGTAATTGTCTTCTTGCTGGTGGATAACATTGTGGAGGTATCAGATGGAAAGAACTTGCATGTCTGTGTTTGTGTGTCTCTCTCATTCCCTCTCCACAAACCTACCAGGAGTCAGTAATGGGGGCCCCATTCTTATCACCACCCTAAGGCTCTTAATCCCATAGTTGGATTAACTTTCCTTTCAGTACCTTCACAGTACAATCACATTCCAACACGCAAACTTTTTTTGTTTTAAGAGAGATTTTTGCGGGGCCAACAGGTGGCCTGGTGGTTAAGGGGGCTGGACTCCCACGTGGCCAATCGAGGTTTGAGTCTTGGACCTGATGACTTTCTCACTTTCTCTCTCTCTCACTCTCTCTCTGTCCTTCTCTAGTCAAAGTAAAATAAATAAATAGAAAATAAAAGTTAAATAAAATAATTATTTAAAAAAGAGAGAGAGAGGAAACCAGCAGTTAGCATAATGGCTATGTCGCTGGACTCCCACGTAGTCGACTGCGGTTCATGTCCCGGACCCGGTGGCTTAAAACTCACGCCAGGCATGTGTGCGTGCGTGCCCAAGATCCCAAGAGGAGAATGGAGGAGAAGGGATTGCAGCGTGACCTTCCCCCCAGGGGGTGATTTCTCGCTTTCTATCTCTATGTCTCTCTCTGTCTGCCTGGCGTGCGCACACGCCCTATAGCGAAAACCTCTAAAAAAAAAAGAGAGAGAGAGATTTTGCTATAGGGCACGTGAGCTCACTGGAGAGACAGAGAGACAGAAAGTGAGAAATCACCCCTTCCCCCAAGGGGAGTGACCACATTGCAATCCCTTCTCCTCCATTCTCCTCTTAAGATTTTGGGCATGCAAGCACATGCACCTGGTATGAATTTTAAGCTGCCTGGTCTGTGACTCCAACCATGGTCAACTATGTGGGAGTCCAGAAACATAACCATTATGCTATCTGCTGGTCCCCTAAAACTAATACATTCACACCATAGCACCTGGTAAGCAATTTGAGTAGATATACAAAGCCATACTCTAAATTGTCTGTCTTCTGACACTTATACCTTGTCAGAAGAAACCCCTAATATCCCCCAACTCTGTCTCCTGTTAAGTTTAGTTCATTCCCAGGAAGCATCTTAGTCATGACACCCCTGATGGACCATTCTTCCAAACTGCACACATAAACAGAATATTTCTTTTCTATTGCTACTATAACAAATTATCACAAATGTAATGGCTTAAAGCCATACCCACTTACTATCTCACAGCTGTATATGTGAGATTCCAGGAAGGGATCCTCTGGTCAAAGTCAGGTTCTTTAAACCCTCTCTCTACTGAAGATGTGGCTAGCCTGGACTGACCTTGGGGGAAAACCCACTTCCAGCTTCATTCCTGTTGTTGGCAATTGATCCATATTTTTGCTGGCTGCCAGCAGGGGTCATGCTCCTCTTCTAGAGAGCACCTGCTGTTTGTCTTACGCCCCTCCTTCAAAGCCCACACCAGTGTTTCAAATCCTGTTTCCAGTCAATCTGATTTCCTCTGCATCTCTAAATTCCTCTTCTATCTTCTTCTCGCTCAAGCGTACATGTGATTATCTTGGTCTAACCAGAAAATCCAAGAATCTCCTTGTTTTATATTCACAGATCTTTTTTCTCAGAGTGTCAGTTTACAATAACTTGATTTTAAGAAATATTAGGGGGCTGACAGGTAGCATGCTGGTTAGGGTGCTGAACTCCCACATGTTCAACTGTGGTTCTAGTCCTGGATCTGGTGGCTTATTTTCTCACTCTCCTTCTCTCTCTCTCTCTCTCTCTCGCTCTCTCGCTCTCTCGCTCTCTCGCTCTCTCTCTCTCGTCCAATTTAATAATAATAATACATAAGTAAAATAAATCATTATAAAAAAGAAAAAATATTAGGTTGTAAAACTGATGTTCTCATTAACCATTTCTATGAGTAAAGATCAGAAATCACTAATATAAAAATCTCTAATATATAATGTATATAGTAAAAATTCTATCTGCAGCTCCCTCCTGTGTTCACTTTCTTTAAATGCAGTTTCCCTCCTATTTTTTAGGATTATTCAGTTTGACAGTGTTGTTCTAACCCTAAAATGTCAAAGTTTTCTTTCTTTCTTTTCTCTTTTGGACAGTTCCATCTCCAGTAACTACACTTTTTTCATTGTGCTAACTACAATGTCGCAGTAAAGAGCACAAAATCCATTACAAGGATTATTTAATATTCTTTACTTCAAAACTCCCAACATTTATTACAACTGTAAGAGAGATTTCAAGACATAATATTTTTTTTTGTTTAAACTGGAAAATTTGCTCAAATAATTCAGATGTTCTATTTTTCAGTCTGTGTTATCTCATATATCACTTCATACATATTTGTGGAATGAATTACACCACCAACTGTAGATGAAAGCATTTGCTTCCTTTTTAAGGAAGATGCGGAGACGGAGCTCTGGTCAGCCCACTCCTGGGCCTGACTCGCCACTGTCCACTCTTGTCAAGGAACGAGGTGGTCAGGAAGCTCTGTCACAGCCATGGCTTTTAAAGATACTGGAAAAACGCCCATGGAGCCAGAGTTGGCTGTTCACCCAATTAGAATTACCTTAACTTAACTAACTGCACAGAAAGTCTCTGGAGATAAGTGCAGGCTGACTTGATCAGAGGTACAAAGGAAAAGAATCTCAGTGAGAGGACCAGTTCAGATGCCTACCAAGACTTGGAGAATCATTACAAGAAAAATACCTTGTGGCGAAGGTTCTAAGACATGGGATCATTTCCAGATGCGAATCCCCAAGTGACTCATTGATTGGCACAGTCCTCCTGAGATTGTTAAACAGATTATACCCATCAGTATTGAACCAGGAGTTGAGGTTGAAGTCACCACTGCAAATGCTTAAGTCAGCTATTTTAATACATTGATTATCAGCTGTTTAAAAAAAAATAATTCTCACGATGGCCCAGTCTCAGTAGCATGCGGCTAATCGCTGTGCTCTGCAGGCTGGGACCACATGTTCTATTCCAAGTCCAACCTGGAGGTTGGGCATGGTGGGGGTGGGGAGACTGTGCCCCAGCTAGCTGTGCAAAATATGAAGAGATAATTCACAGAAGAGAAAATAACCCCAAATTAATTAATTAATTAAAAGATACCTATGGACCAGCTGGTGGTGTAGTAGTTAAGGCAGCTAGATCCCAGATGGCCTATTATGTGATTTGAGTCCTGGACCTGACAGCTTGAAAAAACTGCCTTCTAAGGCAGACAGATAGAAATATAAATAAATAAATAAAGTTTAAAAAAAAAAAAAAGATAAAACAAGCTGGGCACAAGCACATGTGTACCCAAATTCCCAAGAAGAGAATGGAAGAGAGGGATTACATTATGGCCACCCCCCTGGGGGCTGCTTTCTCACTCTCTCTCTCTCTCTCTCTCTTTCTCTCTCTCTCCCACACACACGCACACTCTGCTGAGTGCATGTATCCATAGCAAATTTAAAAAAAAAAAAGTAATAAAAAAGCCTGACCATAACAAATCCTTACTACTAGGTAATAAATAAAAATGCCACATTGTCGAGAACAGCAGATGGAGTAATAGTTACATCGCTGGACTCTCACATAGTCAACTGCAGTTTGGGTCCTGGGCCCAGCAGCTTAGAACTCACACTGGGTGCGTGTGCGTGCATGCCCAAGATCCCAAGAGGAAAACAGGAGAGAATGGATTGCAGCATGACCATCCTCCCTGGGGACTGATTTCTCACTTTCTGCCTCCTTGTCTCTCTCTGTCTCTCTGGCAAGTGCATGTGTCCACTAGCAAAAATCTCTCTCTAAAAAATAAAGAAGGAATGAAGAAAGGAAGGAGGAAGGAAGGAAGGAAGGAAGGAAGGAAGGAAGGAAGGAAGGAAGGAAGAGAGTGAAAAAGAAAAAGCCAGTCATGCTTTCATAACCTCTACTGGACCAAATTAAAAAACCCAAATAATGAAGAATGCACCTGGAGAATGTGACCAGTGCTGTTGAGGTAAATTAATAGGTTTCTATTGCTTCTTTTCTTTCTTTTTAAAAAATTAATTATTTTATTTAACTTTATTTATTTTTATTTATTTTAACTTGATCAGAGAGGGACAGAGAGAGAGTAAGCAAGCTGCCAGGTCCAGGACCTGAACCGTGGTCAGCCATGTGGGAGACCAGTGCCCTCAATGACCACTCCACCTGCGGGCCCCTTTTTTCTTTTCTTTTTTTTTTTTTTTTTTGTTTTTTTGTTTTTTTGTTTTGTTTTTTTCACGCCTCTGGTCCAGGACCTGAACCACACAGTCAATCATGTGGGATCCAGCAACCTTAACCACCACACCACCCTCTGGGTCTATTATTTCAGTATTAGAAAGGAATGATAAAATTATAAGCCAACCATTCAATTAAATAAGTGAGGAGGAATACCAAACAAATAGGAAAGCAGAAGAAACAAATACGGTAGTCTCTTATCCAAGGTTTTGTTTTCCATAGATTCAGTTACCTGTGATAAACCACAGCCTTAAAATATTAATTGAAAAATTCCAGAAATAAACAATTTATGACTTTCAAGTTGTGTACCATTTTGAATAGCATGATGAAATCTTGAGCCATCCTGCTACATCCTACCTAGGACATGAATCATCCATTTGTTCAGTTTAGCCACAGACTAGGCTGCCTACCTGTTAGTCACTTAGTAACCTTATTGGTTATCTGATTAAAAAAAACATACTATATTGAGGCCAGCAGGTGGCATGGTGGTTGGGGTGCTGCACTCCCACATGGCCAACCATGATTCAAGTCCCAGACCTGGCAACTTGCTTTCTCACTTTCCTCCTCTGTCTCTCTCTTTGTCTCTCTCTAGTCAAATTAAAATAAGAATAATGATGTTGATGATAAATAAAATTGAATAAAATAATTCTTTAAAAGTAAAAAATAGTATAGATAGGGATTGATAACCACAAGGCATCTTGAGACATATCTCCTGTGGATGAGGGAGAACTACTGCAATGAAAAACAATGTCCAATCTAGTAATTCCAAAATAGACAAACAGGGGCCAGCAGATGGCATAGTGGTTATATTGCTAGACTCCCATATAACTGCCAGCAGTTTGAGTCCCAGACCCAGTGGCTTGAAATTCATGTCAGGCACATGTGCATAGGTTCTCAAGATTCTGAGAGGAGAATGGAGGAGAAATCATCTCATCGTGGCATGGCCATCCCCCCTGGGGAGTGATTTTTCACTTTCCCTCCCACTGTCCCTATCTCTGTCTCTCTCCAGCAAGTGCATGTGACCTGAGGCAAAATACCTCTTAAAAAAAAAAAATAGACAAAACTGACAAATCCAAAGATGAATGTTAAAGGAAGGGGAAATAAATTTTTAAAAATCAAATAAAAATCTGAAAATGTAATGAAAAAAAGCACAAAATAAAATTAGAAATAAGAGAAGGCCTATATTGGAATGTTTTTTAAATTAGTCTCTTGGAAAATGAAAACTGCCAAAACAGATGCAAGAGTTCAAGGGCCAGTGAAAGATGTAGTTAAGCTTGCAAGGACTAAGTGTTTTTCATGCTCTGTAAACTGTTGTAGGGCCTGAAAAAGCTAGACTCCTATCCAGTCCATCTGTGGCAGCTAGCAATAACCCTGTTATAAAACAAAAATAGCACAGTTTATAAAAATAAAAACGAACCTCAGAAAATAGTTTCTCAGACTATCGAATGTGCAGTATAAACTGGAGATGTCTATTCTGTTGGGAAAAATATAACTCTATCAGGGTGAATTAATGAAAATATTAATGTGTAAAGTTGATGGATTGAAGGGAATTATGTATAAGCTATCAAGACCTGTGGTAAAAAGTCAAAAATTAAGTGGGGAAAGACCTCAAATACTATATTTTTTTCATTTTTCTTTAGGTGTTTGCCATAGGGTGCATACACTTGCCAAAGAGAGCTAGAGAGAGAGAGAGAGACAGAGAGAGGGAAAATGAGAAATCCCCTCCTGGGTGGGTGGCCATGTTGCAATCCCTTCTCCTCCATTCTCTTTCTGGGACCCTGGGCCAACATGCGTGTGCATATGCGTGTGTGCGCGCACGTGTACACACACACACACACACACCTGGCATGATTTTTCAAGCTCTCCGCTCACCCACCCCAAATTGAGGAGGTTAAAGCAATTTACACATAAGATTATATTGAGCTCAACCATTAAAAGCAAAGAGAAAGGAAAATGAACTCTGTCAGACTTAGATCGATTAGAAGATTCCTTTGTAATTTTAATGCATAACAAAAACTTATCATCAAGTTTTGCAGTCATTTGTAAAGTAAAGCAACACCATCATTTAAATTTTCTTCCCTACTCAAGTTAACACCAACCCCCATTAGGTTTACCTCGTGTACTGTTCTCAGTAGTAAAATAATTAGTCAGTAGCATTTGTACAATTGTGGCAATTATAAAATAATATTCCCTATCTTTCAATTATTATTTTTGACAGATTTTTACAATAGGGTGCATGTACTTGCCAGAGAGACAAAGCGAGAAATCATTCCCCAGAGGGGACGGCCACACTACAATCCCTTTTCCTCCATTCTCCTCTCAAGATTTTGGGCACACATGCACATGCCCAAGTCTTGAATTTCAAGCCTCCAGGTCCAGGTCTCAAACTGGGGTCAGCCATGTGGGAATCCAGCGACATAGCCAGTACACCATCTATTGGTCTCTATCCTTAAATTATCACAATATACATAAAGCAGCTGCCATTTCTCCTAAGAAACCACCAAAATAATTTGTGGATTAAAGAAAGTTAAATTTATTAACTCTACCACGGAACAAGAAAACCACACTTTGAGAGAAACTTAGTAGTCTCAGAAGGAAAACGATGGGGCAAAATGTGTAGAATTTGGAGATCTGAGTACAAATGGTCTGGAACAGGTCTTTTAAAGCAGGGAACTATGGGAGATTGAGCAGTTTTTGACATAGTAGTCCTAATTTGCCTGGGACTTTTCCCGTTTTAGCACAAAAGACCGGGGAACTATTTAATCATGAACAAATTTGGACAATCGTTATCCTAGTTATGAGCATACCATTGCAAGACTGTCAGGCAATTTTAGCAGGCATTACTAGACACAGCTGACAAAATATCATAGCCCAACTTTGCAAGGCTTCACATAGAAAGTTCATTGGCAACATTCGATTTTATAGCCACTGTTTAACGAATTACTGCATGTCGCTGTGCAGTGAACACATAGTAATAAAATTCCATTTTGAAACTATTTTTATTGCGGTAAGGTATATATATGTAAAACAGAAAGTGTGTCATTTTAACCATTTCTGAAAGTACAATCGACTGGCATTAATTATATTTACCATTGTGTGGAACCATCACCATTTAACTTTTTGAAGGCTGGTTCTACTCACTCATCTACCAATGCAGCGGGCCCTCTTCTAGGGGCTAGGGGTGCCAAGTGGAACAAAACACGAAAGGTCAGTGCCTTCACAGAGCCTTCAAAAATCATGTATGTTTTCTCCCCAAGTCTTACTGTGCCTGAGGAAGTTACGGGCTCACTGCCGAGGCTCCTACCTCTCCCCATGATGGGAAGCAGCAGTCAAGACGAACTCACCTCGCAATCCCCTATTCCAGAGTCCAGTCAGGAGTAATCTCAACGCTCCTTAAAGGTGAGGCCTGGAAGGGGCGGGGCGAGTGATACAAGCGGTGGGAGCCTGGGCGGGGCAAAAAGGCTAGGGGCGGGGCCAGGGCGGGTTCTGGGCGGGGCTTGTCGGGGCGGGGCGGAGCACGGGGCGGAGCCAAGGAGCCGCGAGCAAGGACCGCTGTGGCGGCTCCGCCTTCCCAGGCCTGGGCCTACTGCAGTGAGCGCTGTCTCCGCCGCGGCGTTGAGCTTCTTCCTCCGCCGGCACCATGGCTGCGGAGAAGCTCTGACAGGGAGTCCCAGTGGGATGCGGCTAACGCGGAAGAGGCTCTGCTCCTTTCTCATCGCCGTGTACTGCCTCTTCTCCCTCTACGCCGCCTACCACGTCTTCTTCGGGCGCGGCCGACGCGCACCGGGCGCGGCCCAGCGGGGCATGCGGCCCCGGCGCGGGAGAGGCGCGGCCGAGGTAGGGCCCGGGCTGCCGTCCCCTCCTCTCTGCGCGGCGGGACTAGGGCTGCTGGGCAGCGGGGACGGGTGGAGCAGGGCCTGGCTTGTTCCCTGTCCAGGGTGCGCTTTCCTCCTCCAGACTAGAACTAGCCTGGATTCGGGACTGGACGTGTTTCTTTCCTTGTCTGGATCTCGCTAGCCGCCCCTGCTCCCCACCCCCGAGGCTGACAGGTGCTCACACCAGGAAAACTTGTATTAAACCCAAGATGTTGTTTAGATGCCCGGGATTTGCGGGAATGCTGCCGGAGGGCCACAGATCGCAGCAGAGTTTAAGCCTCTATGTCCACTTGGACACAAAGAGCCTTCTCTAGTCCTGCAGGGGCTTCGGAAGGCCCCCGCGCTTTTCCTCCAAGTTCTTTACTCGGTCCTGTATTTGACTTGAGTTAGAATTGGACTCAGCTTCATCACTCCCTTTATTCAGAATTTTGCACAATGGTGTCTAAAACTGGTGGAACCTACACTCTGAAATCAAGCTTTTATGCCGAGGTAGTTAGTACATAGAATTGATAAAGAATTGCAAAAGTTAAACAGTAACTTGATACATGTTACACGTTTAACGTGTTTTGAAAGTTGTTTTGAAAGGTTTTGTTTGGGGGAAGATAATTTTCCTGTCTTGTATTAACATTTTATTTCTAAATCATTCACAGTGAAAGTTCAACAAAAATTAAGTCACATTTTTTTTTTTAGTTGTGTGTGTTTAGTTCCAATTCAGTTGCTTTATCTCTGCAAAATTGAAGTTAGAGCAATATTAGAAAACTTAACGTCGCATTTAAATGACAGATTTATCTACAACTTAAATTTATCTAACAACAATTATACCTACTGGTTAACACTGTTAACTCTTTTAAAAACAGAGCAGTCTACTTTGGGAAGTGAAGAATGGAATCCTTGGGAAGGAGATGAAAAAAATGAGCAACAACACAGATTTAAAACTCACCTTCAAATACTAAATAGATCCACAAAAGGAAAAACAGATCTCAGTGTACAAATCTGGGGCAAAGCTGCCATTGGTAAGTTAACGAACGTGTAGAGCAAAGACACATGAAAGGCATTGTAACGTGTACGTTACTGATATTAAATTCACCTTAATGCAGTTTGCTCACCATTTGTTAAGGCATCATGATTTTTTTTTCAGTCCTGATCACTATTTCTCCTCTCCATTAAACATTTGTGCAAATACACACATATGTCATTGTTGGTCTTTAGCAGAGCACAACTTCGTTTATAGATACAAAGAGCAGATTGTGTCACATCATTATATCAAAATGCGTTTTAAAATTAACTTGTATGAGACTGTATTTATTAGACATTTGATACACAAGCAGATGTGGTTTCTGCCCTTCATGGCCAGACAAGTTTGGAAAACACTATACAGAACAAAATTAAACAAAGGTCTTCATCGTAGGCCTTCCTCAGAGCCCCTGAAAACCTATAAATCATGTTTATAATCTGTTCAAAGAGCCCTTTGGGGGCCAGCAGATGACATAACGACTACGTCGCTGGACTCCCATGTAGTCGACCACAGTTTGAGTACCGGATCCGGTGGCTTAGACTCACACCGGGTGCGTGTACGTGCATGCCCAATATTCCAAAAAGAGAATGGAGGAAAAGGGTTTGCAGCATGGCCATACCTCCTGCTGGGTGATTTCTTGCTTTCTGTCTCTCTGTCTCTCTCTCTCTCTATAATTCTGGTAGTCACTTGCACCCTATAGCAAAAACCTCTCAAAAAAAAAAAAAAAACACCCTTTATATGAATGAATTTTCTGACCTGATCTTCAAAGACACTAGCAAAGGTTGTCCAACCACCTCTTTGGCCACTTTATACTGACAATAAATCAATTTTTTACCTCCTTTGAAATCCAACAATTTCTCAGATGATCAAATTCTGGTCCATTTTTGCTTAGCAAATCTTACCTCGATCTTTCTTTTTCTTCTTACTTGTTACTATAATCAGCAAAATGAAAACGGTCCATACCTTTGACTCTTTGCTTGGGAATTTCTTCAGCTAAATATCCAAGTTTATCACTTACAAATTCTGCTCTCCATGAAACTGCAGGATGCAGTTCAGCTAAGCTGTTTGCCACATGGCAAGGATTCCTTTCTCCAGTTTCTAATAACGCACTCCTGACATCCTTCTCAGCCCTAATAGCACCTTTGAAATGATCGTTTCTACCAGCAGTCTGTTTATGACAATTTAGGTATTCTGTAAGACAGTGTAGGTTTTCTCCTACTGTTCCTCTCACATCTTTCTGTGTTTTCACTAGCTTAGTCATTGACATCCATATTACTACCTATGTTGTGTTTAAAGCAGTCTAAGCTTAGGCTGTTTAATAATCATGCTCCCATAATTTTTACAGCCTCTCCCTATTACCCAATTCCAAAGCCACTTCTACATTTTTAAGTATTTCTTACAGTAGCACCCCATTTCCAAGTACCATAATCTATAACTATAGAATCCGTAGTTGCCCAGGGCCAGCAGGTGGTGTGGTGGTTGAGGTGCTAGACTCCCACATGGGCAACTACGGTTCAAGTCCTGGACCTAGCAAATCACTTTCTCACTCTCCCTTTCTCTCTGTCTCTCTCTGGTCATAATTGAAGAATAATGATAATAAATATAACTATAAATAAATAAATCTTTTAAAAAAGAGAATCCATAGTTTCCTATGGCTACCATAACAAATTACCACAACTTTAGTGGCTCAAAACAACGCAGATGTATTTTCCTCCATTTCTATAGGCCGCGCTCTGAGCTGGGTCCTGCAGCTCTGTTACTTTTGCAGGCACTGTAGGAAAATCGTTACCTTGCCTTCTGCACATCCTTGATTTATGGCCCCATATCATTCTGACATTAGCGTCTGACCTCACATATCCTTTCCCCAGTCCTGACTGTCCTTCCTCCTCTCGTGTTTACAGGTAATCCATCATAGTCTCCCCACTTCAGCATCTAACTTAATCATCCTTTTGCCACATAAGATAACATTAACAGGTTCCAGCAATTAGGATATGGCCATCTTTGGGGGAAGAGTAGTTATTATAATGTGGTGAGCATTATTCAGCCTACCACATTTGGAAACCTTTATCTGGCCACATTTTGTTTGTTTTTAAAGTTTTTGCCATAGGGTATGTACACTTGATAGAGAAATAGAGACAGTGAAAGGGAAAGTGAGAAATGACCCCCACCAGGACCAGCAGTTAGCATAATGGCTATGTCACTGGACTCCCATGTAGTTGACCGCAGTTCGCGTCCCGGACCCAATGGCTTAAACTCACGCCAGGCGCGTATGTGTGCGTGCCCATGATCCTGAGAGGAGAATGGAGGAGAAGGGATTGTGGCGTAGCCATCCCCCCTGGGGAGTGATTTCTTGCTTTCTGTCTCTCTGTCTCTCTCTGTCTAT
>NW_006159897.1:1130287-1171882 GCF_000334495.1 Tupaia belangeri chinensis | reverse complement strand
AAAAAAAAAATCCATAGTTCCCTATGGCTACCATAACAAATTACCACAACTTTAGTGGCTCAAAACAACGCAGATGTATTTTCCTCCATTTCTATAGGCCGCGCTCTGAGCTGGGTCCTGCAGCTCTGTTACTTTTGCAGGCACTGTAGGAAAATCGTTACCTTGCCTTCTGCACATCCTTGATTTATGGCCCCATATCATTCTGACATTAGCGTCTGACCTCACATATCCTTTCCCCAGTCCTGACTGTCCTTCCTCCTCTCGTGTTTACAGGTAATCCATCATAGTCTCCCCACTTCAGCATCTAACTTAATCATCCTTTTGCCACATAAGATAACATTAACAGGTTCCAGCAATTAGGATATGGCCATCTTTGGGGGAAGAGTAGTTATTATAATGTGGTGAGCATTATTCAGCCTACCACATTTGGAAACCTTTATCTGGCCACATTTTGTTTGTTTTTAAAGTTTTTGCCATAGGGTATGTACACTTGATAGAGAAATAGAGACAGTGAAAGGGAAAGTGAGAAATGACCCCCACCAGGACCAGCAGTTAGCATAATGGCTATGTCACTGGACTCCCATGTAGTTGACCGCAGTTCGCGTCCCGGACCCAATGGCTTAAACTCACGCCAGGCGCGTATGTGTGCGTGCCCATGATCCTGAGAGGAGAATGGAGGAGAAGGGATTGTGGCGTAGCCATCCCCCCTGGGGAGTGATTTCTTGCTTTCTGTCTCTCTGTCTCTCTCTGTCTATCTGGCGAGCGCACGCAGCCTGTAGCAAAAACCTCTCCAAAAAAAAAAGAAAAGAAAAAAAAAAAGAAATGACCCCCACCAGGGGGGCTGGCTACAACACAATCCATTCTCCTCCATTCTCCTTTCAGGATTTTCCACATGCATGCACACACACCCAGCGTGATTTTCAAGTTGCCAGATCTGAGACTTGAACCATTGTCAACCATGTGGGAGTATAGCACCTTAACTACTATGCCACCTGCTGACCCAGTCCAGGTTTTTAAACATGATTGTTTGATGTCACTTAATACTAGGGTGAAATGAGAATGGAACAAAACACATCTTTTCGTGTAACTAAAAGCAGGTTACCAGAGGCATTGTGTGGTCTCCACATTACATCATTGTGCCACACTGCTCTGCTGTACTCTCTAAACTTTCCTTCAGGTGAAATGACGATAAGGCATCAGGGGCTGCCCCAAGGAAAAAAGAACAGTGGCGTTTGTCTCTGAAGGGCATCATGCAGTCAGGGATGTGTGTTTGAGTGATGAGGTATTGTCTGCTTACATATTGAATGTACATCTATCTACATGAACTCCTTTGGTTGTGTTTGGCACAAAACGGTGAATCCCTTCACCCCTCACAGTATGGAACAGTATGAAAACAGTTCTAATCATATAGCTGTCCACTTCGTAATATAGTTCATTTCATTTCAGAATAAAATAGGTACTAAAGGTCTAGTGATGATTAAAAAGATCTGAAATCTAGAGTAAGGGAGATAATCCCTTTAATACAACCCACATTTTGCTACTTTTTACACTGAAAACCTGTGAGGTCAGTCTCTCATAATATTAGTTATCATATTGATGATTTTGACCTGTTAATGGATAGTACTGCCTGCCGGTGGGTCAAGGGGGAAAGTTCTGGTTTCATAATAAGGTGATATAAGGGAATAGAACATAAACTTATCTCCCACACCACACTAGATGAGACAGTAAATGATTTTTGTTTTTATTTTTAATTACCAGGATTGTATCTCTGGGAGCACATTTTTGAGGGCTTACTTGATCCCAGTGATGCGACCGCTCAATGGAGAGAAGGAACGTCAATTGTAGGAAGGACACATTACAGGTATCTGTTGTACAGCATTGACCTCCGATGTGTCACAATACAACATTTTATGTAAATACTGGAAGAAAAATGAGGAAATATATTCATATAAAAATTTTCATTTCGGGGGCCAGTAGGTGGAGTAGTGGACTCCCACGTGGCCGACTGTGGTTCAAGTCCCAGACCTGGTGGCTTACGTTCTCACTTTACCTCTCTCTCACTCGCACTCTTGCTCTGTTCCTCACTGGTCAAATTAAAATAAGTGAATAAAAGTTAAATAAAAATCATTCTTATAAAAAGAATTGTCTAAAAAAATTTTCATTTTGGGAACCAGCAGTTAGCGTAATGGCTATGTCGCTGGACTCCCACGTAGTCGACCACGGTTCGTGTCCCGGACCCGGTGGCTTCAAACTCACGCTGGGCACGTGTGCAGGCATGCCCAAGATCCTGAGAGGAGAATGGAGGAGAAGGGATTGCGGCGTGACCATCCCCCCTGGGGGGTGATTTCTCGCTTTCTGTCTCTATGTCTCTCTATGTCTTTCTGGCGAGTGCACTCGCCCTATAGCGAAAAACCTCAAAAAAATTTTTTTCATTTAAACTTGTGAATAGAAAAATAAATCTTAGGATTAAATATGTATTCATACAAAAGCTTACTTGAACATTTTCTTATAGAATAAGATACTACATAATCAATCTGTTTCATTTGTGTTTGATTATATGGAAATGTTTGTGCTCTGCACCTTGTAAATTTGATTTGTGATGCCCATTTAACATTCCATATCTTGCAGGAATAATACATAAACCTAAAAGTATTTTCATTTTCTCCTTCACATGGTAGTTCTGTTCACTTTTTATGATATTCAGATTGTATCAATGCTATTGTTATCACTTTTGAAATTTTTAGTTATTAAAACATTTCATGGGACAGCAGGTGGTATGATGGCTAAGGCACTGGACTCCCCCATGGCCAACCACGGTTCAGGTTCCAGACCTGGTGGCTTGAAAATCACACTGGGCATGTATATGTTCAAATTTCTCAAAGGAGAATGGGATAGAAGGGACTGTGGTGTGGCCATCTTCCCTGGAGGGTGATTTCTCACTTTCCCTCTCTCTGTCTGTAAAGAAACCACATGTATCGTATAGCAAAGACCTAAAAAAAAACAAAAAAAAAAAAAAAAAAAAAAGTTTCATGGAAAAGTTCTATCATGATTTAATGGTATACATTACATTTTTTTCTGCAGTACTCAGAAAAAAAATTTAATTCAATAAAACCAATGAATTGCTAAAATTTTGTGTTTTTTTTTAACATAAAACTCTTACCCCTGCATTTTAAAAAAAAATCTTTGTGGATAAATAGAAGTTAGTTCTTTTTATTTAGAAAAGTTAATATAATTGTGTAATATGAAGGAATGCTACTTTACAAACTGGTCAGTGGTCTGGTATCTAAAGGAGCTAGATAACCACATGGCCAACTGCATGTACATATGTGTCCAAAGTCCCCGCAGGTTGGAGAAATGAAGAGATTGAGATGTGACAGTGTCCCATTGGAGAGGTATTTTCTCCCTCTACTTCTGTCTTTCTCTAGCCAGTACATGTGCACTCTGATGGGGGAAGAAAAGGTTATTTTGCTTTCTGTTAAAGATTTTTAAGTATTTCATTATGGGACCAGCAGATAATGTAATGGTTACATTGCTAGACTCCATGTACTCAACTACAGTTTGCGACCCTGACCTGGTTGCTTAAAACTCACACCAAGCTCATGTGTGTACATGCCTAAAATCCTGGGCAGAGAAGGGATTGTGGCATGGCGTGACAGTGATTTCTCACTGTCTCTCTCTGGTGAGCACACATGGTCTGTGACAAAAACTAAAACTAAAACAAAAAAAAAGAAGAAAGAAAGAAAGATAATTGGAAGGGAGAAACCTTATTTAACACCTTAATGAGAATTTCTGTGAAATGCCTGGGATGGCCCACTGTTTATTCTTTCCAATCTAGCCAGAGAAACTGGGCACAAAAGAAATAAAAGGTATTAAAATTGAAAAGAAGTAAAACTATATTTGCACATAAGATGATCTTACATGTAGAACACTAAAGAATATATGCATAAAAATGTTAATGATGGGACCAGCGATGGTGTAATGGTTTCATTGCTGGACTCCCACATGGTTGACCGCAGTATGTGCCCAGCAGTTTTAACCTCACATTGGCGTGTGTGCGTGCATGCCCAAAATCCTGAGAGGAGAATGGAGGAAAAGGGATTGTGGCATGGCCATCTCCCATTGGGGGAGGGGTGATTTCTTTTTTTTTTTTCTTTTCTTTATTTGGAGAGGTTTTTGCTATAGGGTGCATGCACTCGCCAGAAAGAGACAGAGAGACAGAAAGCGAGAAATCACCCCCCAAGGGGGATGGCCATGCCACAATCCCTTCTCCATTCTCTGCTTAGGATCCTGGGCACTCACGCGCTCGTGCCCGGCTTGAGTTTAAGCCGCCAGGTCCAGGACTCGAACTGTGGTCAACTACATGGGAGTCCAGCGACATAGCCATTACGCTAACTGCTGTTCCCAGGAAGGGTGATTTCTTGCTTTCTGTCTCTCTCTCTCCAGCAAGCATGCCCCCTATAGCAAATCTCTCTCTATATATATATATACATGTATGTGTATATGTATATATATATTTTTTATTTTAATTTTATGTGTGAATTATATTATTAGAGGGAAAAATGGAAACCAAAGGTTCTGGTTTCTATTGGGATTCCATTTCTTCTCCATAGAAATCAAGAGAGGAAAAGCTATAGATAATCTCAATTTCATTTGAATTTTCACTGCTGCTTTAGCTGTTTATTTACTTTACATACTTAGAAGGCGGTTTTATTGCACATATCTTTTCAAAGGTTCTATACTTGGAAACTAAACAGGTTTTTAAGATCTTTGGTGATAAGGATTATTTTCCTTTTATTTCCAGGTTTCCATTGCTCTATTTCCCTTCAAGAGCTTGTACGTAGTCTGAAACTTAAAATAATTGGATTTGGTTGTTTGAAAGTAAATATGTGCTATGTGTATAAGTCTAACATTTTTATACTGGGGAAATAAACATGGTTGAGGTATTAGTCAAATGACTATCCATAATATTTTAAATGTTTAGGAAAATTCTTAAAAATCTATTTAAAAGTTAGCGTATGGAAGCTTAAAATTATACAGTGGTACTATGATGGTAACAAAAGATTTGCCGACTTCATTCCCCAAAGAAAATCTAATTTGCCCTTTTCTTTTAAAAATTTTAAACAAGATTTTATTTATAAACAAATAGGAATATTTTAAGACAGATTTTTTTTCAGAATTTATTTTTTTTAATTTATTCATCAGTTGTTTTAATTTGACCAGAGAGAGACACAGAGAGAAAGAGAGAAAGTGAGAAAGCAAGCCAGCCAGCCACCAGGTCCAGGATTCAAACCATAGTCAGCCATGTGGGAGTATGCAGCGCCTTAACCATCACACCATCTGCTGGCCCTGCAAATAGTAATTTATTGTTTCCTTTTAAGATTTAAGAGAACTGTGTAGTCAAGAAAGTTAAACCATTCTAGATTTTTAAAAACACCGTTTTAGGTATATGAAAAGTAGCATATATAATTTACTTGTCCAAAATCAATAAACTTTTATGGAATTGTGAATGTCGAGTTGAATCAGATTATAGGAGTACTAACTTTGTTTTTTTGGTTTTTTTTTTTGAGAAAGAGATTTTTGCTATAGGATGCATGCACTCACTGGAAAGACAGAGACAGAGAGAAAGTGAAAAAGCACTCCTTGGTGGGGATGGCCACACCACAGTGCCTTCGCCTTCATTCTCCTCTTGGGATTTAGGGCATGATGCATACATGCCCAGCATGAGGTTTAAGCTGCTGGGTCTGGGACTCGAACCACATTCAACTATGTGGGAGTCCAGCAACTTAACTGTTACACCATCTGTTGGTCCCAACTTTTTTTTTTAATTGCCAGAGGCACATGTATTTGTCAGAGACAGACAGGTTGAGAAAGAAAAAGTACCCCCCTACGGACGTGGTCATGTTGCAGTTCCTTCTCTATTTCTCCATTCTGTCACAATTTGAGGCATGCATACACAAATACCCAGTGTGTTTTTCAAACCACCAGGGCCAGGATTTGAACTGCAGTCAGCCTTGTGGGATCTGGCTCCCTAATCCACTAGGTTACAGGGCCACCAAGTATTAACTTAAATGTTTTATCTTGTTCACCATCCTTATTTGACCAAATGAGAATCAGAAGTAATGGCTTACCTTGAAGATACTAGAAGAGTTGTTAAATCCTTTAATTATATATTTTTTGTAAATAAGATAGTTTTTGTCTAACTAAACCTTTAGGTTTATAAGCACAGATCATTTCATTTTAGCTTCATGATAATTCTAGAGCAGAATTTAAAAAGATATTGCCAGTATTCCAGGGTTCTTCAGACTCAGGAATGTTGATTCCTATCAGCCCACAGTTCCAAAGAATGTAATCCAGAATACCAGCTCAGTAACTCAGAATGGAAACAGACCTCTCAGTCAGGTCACCTGCTTGGATTGGCCTAGTGGGCACATTCTTTCCACACAGGCAGGCTACAAGTAACACCCATTACCTTTGGGTTTTTTGATTAGCTATGGAATCAAAATATGGGACTTATGTACATGTAATACTCCCAGCTCTTATGCTCTAGAAGGTTAGAAATATAATTCCTTGAGGTCAGCATGTGACATGGTGGTAAAGGCACTGGACTCCTACATGGCCAATTGCGGCTCGAGCCCTGGATCTGGCAGCTTACTTTCTCACTTGGCTGGTGAGAAAGTCTCTCTTGTCAAATTAAAAATAGTAATAATAATAAATGAAGGTAAATAAATAATTCTTTTTTAAAACAGAAATATGACTCTTTGTCTACCACTGAAATGAGTAATATCATAGATCATCTATGCTCAGGATATGAACACATGAATATGTGTAATTCAAACTGAACTTCTGAGTCAGCCTGCTGACAGCGTGTCACTTCGAGATGGTAAAACAGTTCAACTGAGTTATTAAGAGCAAACTCTTACGCCAGACTCTCAGTTCAAATTCCAGCTCTACAATTTAACTGACTGGTTATGGACAAATTTCTTAACCTCTTTCTGCCTGGGTTTCCTCAAGTTTAAAATAAGACAAATAATAGTTTCTATTTCACAGGCTTGTTTTAAAAATTAAATACACTAATAAATGTACAGTGTTTAGAACAGTATCTGACACATAGTAATCACTAGAAAAGTCTTACTGTTATTTTATTATTTTTAGTATTACTTCAGTAAGTACTTCAACATCTGCCTACCTCCCAGATCTGTTTATGTTTCCATTACTGTCTAGTATCTCTCCGTCAGGTACTTCTCCACAAATACCTAATGGTGCACTCGTCATATCAGTGTATCCAGTCAGGTTACAAGCTAGCCTGTAACCTGTCCCATGAGGAAATTTTGCCTACTGTTTAGTCTACTACTACTCATATCCATCATGTAATAATTTATAGTTTAATTTCTTTTTTTTTTAGAAAGATTTTTTCTATAGGGCACCTATGCTTTTCAGAGAGACAGAGAGAGAAAAATCAAGAAATCAACCCCCAGGGGGGATTGCCATGCTGCAATTTCTTCTCCATTCTCCTCTCAAGATTTCGGGCACAGACACACATGAGCCCAGCGTGAGTTTTAAGCTGCTGGGTTCATGGGTTCAGGACATATGGGAGTCCAGTGACATAGTCCTTGTAGGGATTCACTGGTCCCCATAGTTTAACTTTATAAGCCAATTTTGTTTCAAATTTCTAAGAAGAAATTATACTTGTGTTCATCATAGTTTTTGCATGTTCCCAGACTGTCTTCAGGATACTATCATTTTCACATATAGGCATTATCATAAGATAAGTATCTACCTATTTGATAAAACAAAGTTAGGTACTAAATTATTTATCAATTCATTGTTACAAGATGCATTGACATTTTCAGTAAGTATCTGCTACTTATGGAAAAGTTGAACTTACTTTCAAAGAACATGATAGAGTAAAATATAGCTGATCCTATTTTTAGACATTACTGTAATCAGATAGTAAGCTCAGTATTTCTCACAATGAGTGAAAGATTTTAGAAGTGATATTAATGGTTACTGATACTACAATTAGATCAAGTGCTGGACCAAATAAAATTTATGTGCTGCCTACAATAACTAACACCTGTGAAATAGTTTAAACTATCTTTCCTCTTAAAAAAGTTAAATATTTCCAATAAAAATAAAGTTTTTTAAAAGATTTTTGTAATGGTCCCCAGTCCATTGTTTTCCTTTCTTCCTCAGAGGCACTCACTCTCCTAATTTGGTATATATATTTCTCTTCAATTTTTTTTATGTTTATAGTCATACCAGATATGTAGCACAAATATTTTTAGATACTTTCAAATTTACCTATAATTATTATATACTGTGAGTATTCTTCAGCTTGCTTTTTCCTTTAATGTTGTATTTTTGAAACCATCTTCATGGAATGCTTATAATTCCATCTTCTGTTTCTCAATTCATCATCCCTCTGTCATCCATTTGTATAGACACTATTCACATGAAGAGTATGCTAGCAGCTCATCCGATAAAATGACTGAGAACTACAAACATCAACCTTTGTGGGTTGGACTACCCCATGATTTGCAGAGTTTTGTGCATTTCAACAGCATCCTACACTTATAGCTTAAATGCTACCCAGAATTTAATTTTCAGTGTGGTAACAATTTTAAAAGCTCCAACTTCTGATAGTTATATATAAGTTGATCTGTCTACACCAAAGTTTCTCATTAATCTATAGCTATACCCTTTCACCATGTGTTAAAAAAACTTATATTGTAGAAGTCTCATTTCTATTAGGTCATTGGGATAGTCATGGCTTCTTTTTCTATGCAAAAATCTATCATGACTTCCCCGACAACTCAGTAGAAAGGATATGGATTCAGTCTCATTGTAGACTTTATGTACAGTGATTAAAAACTTTGATACTGCATACCTCTGTTCGGTTTTAATCTATCTCTTGTTATTGTTTTTAACAGCTTCATCACAGGTCCAGCCGTGGTCCCGGGTTCCTTCTCCATTGAAGAGAATAATGTGGTACTCGTTTTAAATGGAAGAGAAAAAGCAAAGATCTTTTATGCCACCCAGTGGCTACTTTATGCAGAAAATTTAGTGCAAACTCAAAAACTCCAGCATCTTGCTGTTGTTTTGCTTGGGAATGAACAGTGTGACAATGAATGGATAAACCGATTCCTCAAAAGAAATGGAGGCTTTGTGGAACTGCTTTTCATAATATATGATAGCCCCTGGATTAATGATGTGGATGTTTTTCAGTGGCCATTAGGAGTAGCAACGTAAGTACAAAATATTACTAATTTTCTTTTTGTAAAAAAAAAATATATATATATATTTTTTTTAATTTAACTTTATTTATTTATTTACCTTAATTTGACGAGAAAGGACCAGAGTGAGAGAGACAGAGGGGTGGGGGGGGGAGTGAGAAAGCAAGCTGCCATGTCCAGGACTTGCACCATGGTTGGCCCTGTGGGAGTCCAGCGCCCTTAACCACTACACCACTTACCTATTATTAATTTTCTAGACTCTAAGATCCGTGTTGCTGAATAGGAAGATGGTGATTTTAAATTGTAATAAATTTAGTTTGTATGGGCTCATAAAATCTTTTCTGAAAGCAAAACTAGGGTGTGATCTCATGCTTCTTTTAAAACAATAATGTTTGTAGTGTATTTTATCCTTTTATGAGGGGAGAAGATGACTTATTTTCTGGTTTTAAAACCCTGGGACCAGCAGTTAGTGTAATGGCTATGTTGCTGGACTCCAATGTAGTCGACTGCGATTCTAGTCTTGGACCCAGTGGCTTAAACTCATGCCAGGCGTGTGGTGCATGTGTGCCCAAGATCCTGAGAGGAGAATGGAAGAGAAGGAATTGTGGCATGGCCATCCTCCCTGGGGGGGTGAGGGAGTGATTTCTCACTTTCTGTCTCTCTGTCTCTCTCTGTCTTTCTGGTGAGCACATGCACCCTATAGCAAAACCTTCTCAAAAAAAAAAAAAGGCATAGAATGGATTTTCAAGTTACATTGCTGGACTCCTACACAGTCGACCATGGTTCAAGTCCCGATTCCGGTGACTTAAAACTGAAGCTGGATGTGTTTGCATGCATGCCCAAAATCCCAAGAGGAGAATGTAGGAGAAGGGATTGCAGCATGGCCACCTCCCATGGGGGGTAATTTTTTGTTTTCTGTCCCTCTGTCTCTCTGGCAAGGACATACTCCCCCCAAAAAGAGTACCTTAAAGAAATGTTTAGTAGAGAATGACAGACTGTCTTAAAAACAGTGATAGAGTATGTATAACTTACAATTTAAAAAATTAAAGTCAATATTATTATATCAAGAGTACATCGTACTTTTGGATTTGGACCTAACTGAATTTGCACAAATCTCTTCTATAAAAGGAGGAATTACTTAAATGGTAGCAAAGGTTTCTCAGTATATGGTCTTTTTCCAAATATATTTATTTATCTTTTTATTAATAGGTTTTTAATTAGGTTGACTTTAAGGTAAGTTGCCAGGGGACCAGTAGACGGCATGGTGGTTAAGGTGCTGGATTCCACAATTAGAGTTCAGACCCAGGGGATTAGAAAACACAGTAGGTGCATGTGTATGTACATGTGCATATGCGTGTGTGCCCAAAATTTTGAGAGGAGAATGAAGGAGAAGGGATTACGGGTGGCCATTCCCCCAGAGGTGACTGTTCACTTTGCCTGTCTCTATCTTTCTCCAGCAAGCACATGTACCCTGTGGCAACAATCTTTAAAAAAAAAAAAACAAAAACAAACTAAAAAAAAAAACTCTTCTCCCCTTTTTTTAAAAAGAATTATTTTATTTAACTTTATTTATTTATTTTTAATTTGATCAGAGAGGGACAGAGAGAAATGGAGTAAGAGAGAGAGAGAGAGACAGTGAGAAAGCAATCCACCAGATCTGGGACTCAAACCGCAGTCAGCCATGAGGGAGCCTAGCGTCCTTAACCACCTCACCACCTGCTGGCCCCAACATAGAAAAGAAAGAAAAAACAAAAAACAAAAGAAAAAGGTTAAGTTGCCACTACTGCATAAACTTGCTAAGAGCAGGAATTTTTGTCTCTTACTCACTGCTCTATCGGCACCGCCTAAAATAGCACAGGGCAGAGTAGGCACTGGAATGTTTGTTGAGTGGATGAATTATGAAAAATCTCACAGACATGAGTTTCGAATCAGACATCACCATTCGTTATTCACTGTTCTACCACTGGTTACCAGATGTGACCTTAGAAGTCACACGAATGTCACCAATGGTTATCACTGAGGTTCACCAGCCCCAGGATTGCAGCATGGCCACCTCCCATGGGGGGTAATTTTTTGTTTTCTGTCCCTCTGTCTCTCTGGCAAGGACATACTCCCCCCAAAAAGAGTACCTTAAAGAAATGTTTAGTAGAGAATGACAGACTGTCTTAAAAACAGTGATAGAGTATGTATAACTTACAATTTAAAAAATTAAAGTCAATATTATTATATCAAGAGTACATCGTACTTTTGGATTTGGACCTAACTGAATTTGCACAAATCTCTTCTATAAAAGGAGGAATTACTTAAATGGTAGCAAAGGTTTCTCAGTATATGGTCTTTTTCCAAATATATTTATTTATCTTTTTATTAATAGGTTTTTAATTAGGTTGACTTTAAGGTAAGTTGCCAGGGGACCAGTAGACGGCATGGTGGTTAAGGTGCTGGATTCCACAATTAGAGTTCAGACCCAGGGGATTAGAAAACACAGTAGGTGCATGTGTATGTACATGTGCATATGCGTGTGTGCCCAAAATTTTGAGAGGAGAATGAAGGAGAAGGGATTACGGGTGGCCATTCCCCCAGAGGTGACTGTTCACTTTGCCTGTCTCTATCTTTCTCCAGCAAGCACATGTACCCTGTGGCAACAATCTTTAAAAAAAAAAAAACAAAAACAAACTAAAAAAAAAAACTCTTCTCCCCTTTTTTTAAAAAGAATTATTTTATTTAACTTTATTTATTTATTTTTAATTTGATCAGAGAGGGACAGAGAGAAATGGAGTAAGAGAGAGAGAGAGAGACAGTGAGAAAGCAATCCACCAGATCTGGGACTCAAACCGCAGTCAGCCATGAGGGAGCCTAGCGTCCTTAACCACCTCACCACCTGCTGGCCCCAACATAGAAAAGAAAGAAAAAACAAAAAACAAAAGAAAAAGGTTAAGTTGCCACTACTGCATAAACTTGCTAAGAGCAGGAATTTTTGTCTCTTACTCACTGCTCTATCGGCACCGCCTAAAATAGCACAGGGCAGAGTAGGCACTGGAATGTTTGTTGAGTGGATGAATTATGAAAAATCTCACAGACATGAGTTTCGAATCAGACATCACCATTCGTTATTCACTGTTCTACCACTGGTTACCAGATGTGACCTTAGAAGTCACACGAATGTCACCAATGGTTATCACTGAGGTTCACCAGCCCCACTTGCCATTTTCAGTTTTCAGAGACTGTTGACTGCAGTCTTGCTGCTTACACTTACCTGTGCTTATATGCGATTCTTGGCACCCAGCCTCCTGGGCAGAACTACAACTGGGCCGTTGGGCATATTTTGGAATGGTGCCAGAGTTAGTGAACAGAAGATCCTTATGTTGCAGTGTGCTGTGTCCTCTTCATACAGTAGCTTGGGAGAATGCCAGAATTTAATTGCCATCAGATTTCAATGTGAATAAGGACTTATCTGCAGAAAATAATGGCAAGAATGGTTAAGCCTTTTATCCTAGAACACTGAATGAGAGAAACTTCCAGATGCTATTATCTATATTATTGGACTAATGTTCTATAATTAAGATGTAACCATTTAATATTCAAAGAGTTTAATAGTCTGTATCAGCCTCAACACTGTCACTATATTACATTTTGCAAATCTCATTCTTTTGTGTCAGATACAGATTTTTAGTGAGGCATGTTTAAGGTACATGGTAGAAAACAAAATTGGTAAATTTATTTCACTGTGATTTATAAAGGATAAATCTTAATAGAATGAGCCCCATTTTGGGCTAACTGCTTTTCTTTTTTTTTTTTTTTTTAATTTGTCATACAGTGTGTGTACTTACTGGAGAGAGACAGAGAAAGAGAGAGAGAAAGTGAGAAAGCACCATCCCCAGAGGTAGGGAAGTTGTCGGCCATGCCACTGTTCTTTCTCCTCCATTCTCTTGGGATTTTAGGCAGGCATCCATGCAAGCCCAGCGTGGTTTTCGGACTGCCAGGTCCAGATCTCAAACCACATAGTAAGCCATGCGGGATCCAGCCCTTAACCTTCATGCTAACAGCTGGCCTCCTGTCTAGTTTTTTCTATTGAGGGAAAAAAAAGTTCAATTTGTTTTGCTGAGGATCACAGTCATATTTCATAATTTTTTTTTTGGCCATACCATTTTGGTCATTATTCAGAGTATACCTACTCTTAGCAAACTCTACAGTCTATTGTAGGTATCTAAAATAGTTAATACAGGCCTGTGCAATTATAAAGAGGGAAAATCAAAAGCAATGAGTAAAAGTAAAGGGGGAAATAAATGAAATGTGACTTAAAAGTAGTATCGGGAAAATGTTCACATTTAACATAGGAAGGTTTAGAATAGCCAACTGGTGTAATAAGCCTCTCAAAACTCTGATCAAGTATAGATAGATGTCTTAAGAATAAATTTTACTGGGACCAGTAGATAGTGTAATGATTACATCTCTGGATTCCCAAGTAGTCAACCATGGTTCGAGCCCTGGACCCAACAACTTAAAACTCATGCCAGGCATGTATGGGTGCATGCCCAAGATCCCAAGAGGAGAATGGAGGAGAAGGGATTGTGGTGTGACCATCCCCCCTGGGGATGGGTGACTTCTCACTTTCTGTCTCTCTGTCTCTCTCTGGCAAGTGCATGCACCCTATAGCAAAAATCTCTCAAAATAGAAACAAAAACAATAAATTTTACTATCTAACTGTTGTTCTCTGAAAAAGACATTCTTAGAATAAAAAGAACAAAACAGAATAATTGTAGAATGATCGTATATGTGTGCTTTGTTCTTTTTAGTGTTAGGTCTTCAAAACAATGTTTTTAAAGAATTGTTTTATTTAACTTTATTTACTTATTTTGATTTGACCAGAGAGTGTGAGAGAGAGAGAGAGTGAGAAAGCAAGCCACCAGGTCCGAGACTTGAACCACAGTCGGCCATGTGGTGGTCCAGCACCCTTAACCACCATGCCACCTGCTGGCCCCTAAAAACAAAATTTTTTAAGACCAGGTATCACTATCATGACCCTCCAGCCTCAGCCTTTGGAGTATCTAGGACTACATGCTTCCACCACTGAGCCCAACTGTTTATGGTGGGCTAGGAATTGAACTTGGGCCTGCCATGTAGCCTTGGGCTGCTGAGTAGAGTGTTTCAACACATACTAGCATGGTTAGGCCAAAACATTTAATTCTCCCAGATGAACCACATTTTTCTGTTTTATGGGTTTTTTTAGATTTTTTGCCATAGGGCACATGCACTCACAGAAGAGAGAAGCAGAGAGAAAAGGAAAGTGAGAAATCATCTCCCAGTGGTGATGACCACACCACAGTCCCTTCTTCTCCATTCTCCTCTCAAGGTTTTGGGTGCACTAGCACACATACCTGACATGTTTTTCAAGCCACCAGGTCCAAGACTCAAACTTTACAGCTGCCCATGTGAGATCTGGATCTTAACAACCACACCACCTGCTCCCCCTTGTTCTGTTTTTAATGCATCACTTTAAATCTAAAACAAAACAAGACAAAATGAAAAACAAAGGTCATCAGTGGAGCATGTTAATAAGACATCTGCCCAAGCCTACTCCTACAGCATTCTGACTCAGTAGGTTTGGGGTAAGAACTCAGTCACTTGTTTTGTTTTTTTAAGGTTTTTACCATAGGGTGCATGCACTCCTTGAGAGAGATAAAGTCAGTGAGAAAGAAAGTGAGACATCACTCCCTAGGGGGAAAACCGCATTGCAGTCCCTTCTTCTCCATTCTCCTCCTGGGATTTTGGGCAAGCAAAGTCACATAGCCGGTGTGATTTTCAAGCCACCAGGTCCGGGATGCAAACTGTGGTCAGCCATGTGGGTATCCAGCACCGTGACCTCTATGGTACCTGCTGGCCCCAGTTCAGTCACATTTAAGACCCTCTGAAAAAATCTATCCTTTGGGAAGAACCCATATTTGTAAACCATTTTGAAACATTTTGCTTTTCCCCAGTGACACTACATAACCTGTTTCTATAATGTAAGATGGAGAGTGGTCATTCTAGTGTTGTTGGACTACATCAGTGGTTCTGAGCCAAGAACATTTTTGCCCTCCCAGAAGCCTCTGGCAATGTCTGCAGACAGTTTTGGTGTGACAACTGGCATCTCGGGTGGAATCCAGGGACTGCTAAATACCTCACAATGCACAGGACAGCCAGCACAACAACAAAGGATTTGACCCCAAATGTCAGCAGTGCTGAGGCTGAGAAGTCCTGTTAACAGATGAACTGTTAGGTACGGTTATGCTTCCATGTGAAGATTGTGTCTCAGGCATATGGTCTGATCCCTATTACTGTCACATGTCCACAGGAATGGACCACTTGGAGCAGGCCTCTCCTGTATGGCCTACAAGGTTTTACATGTACTTGGAGAGCCTTTGGAGTTAATTTTTTAGAGCTCTTTGTGATAACAATATGTATTTTGAAATCTTTATTTTTCTATTTATTCCTTTTTTTAAAAAAAAAGTTATTTTATTTAACTTTATTTATTTATTTAGTTAGTTAGTTATCTTCGACCAGAGAGAGACAGAGCAAGAGTGAGAGAGAGAGAAAGCAAGCCACCAGGTCCGGGACTCAAACCACGGTCAGCTATGTCAGAGTCCAGCGCCCTTAACCACTACGCCATCTGCTGGCCCCTATTTTTTCCTTTTAATTGATACATAATAATTATATGTGTTTGTGGAGAACAAAGATATTTTGATATATGTTTCCTGTGTGAAGTGATTGGATCAGGTTTATTGACGAATTCAACACCTCTCATACTTTTTGTTATTTTGTGGTGAAAACATTTAAAAATCTATTCTTTTTTCAATTTTGAAATATGCTATGCATTATTATTTATTATAGTCATCATTCTACACAGTAGATCACTAAAGTTTATTCCTCCTGTCTAAATAAAACTTTGTTCACTTTGATCAACATCTCCCCTTTCCTCAGTAATACCCTCCCCCACATTATTCTGAAATCTTTTTATCACCTGATTAAAACAATAGCTAAATCAAGATCATTATGAATGTTGAGGAGCCTTTATAGTTAAAAAGTCTTGAGTTAACATACCTAACAATTGCAGGTGCATAACTTTAGTCATAAAATCAGAATTTTGTAAGAGATGTCAGTTTGAGGTTCTCTTTTCTTTTTTCAATCAGTAGATTCAGGGAGTTTTACAAAGTAACTATGGAAAATTATGATTGGAGACTTAGAAGTCATAATTTATCTCTCCTCTATACATCCTGTTATCTAAGAGGTGGGGTTTGGGGGATTTTGTTGATCCCATGTCTTATATGAACTCATACTTATTTTTATAGGTATCGGAATTTTCCTGTGGTGGAGGCAAGCTGGTCAATGCTGCATGATGAAAGGCCATACTTATGTAATTTCTTAGGAACCGTTTATGAAAATTCATCCAGACAGGCACTTATGAACATTTTGAAACAAGATGGGAATATTAAACTTTGTTGGGTTTCAGCAAGAGAACAGTAAGTTCTATATTTTCGTGATTCATTCACTTGGTCCTCTTTTGAGAATCACTTTATGTTGAAAGCACAGAAGGTTCCCAAAGAGCATTGTTAGCTCCATTTATATCCGTTTTCCCACAAGATGCGTTAGTAATTTAAGTGTGAAAAGACTGAGTTGTATACATTTAAAATAGGGAGAACCTCCTCCAGCTATAGTCCATTTTGAAGAGGACTGCTAATAATTGTCACTTGGCAACCTGTCAGTTGAGTCTGATAAAAACGCGTCAGTCATGGCGTCCTTCTGTGACAGAACCCACTGTGACCAGTCAGACCTTCTCTTCTACATCCCCCATGGTTAATCTGCTTCAGCCAGCTTGGCACTCCTACTGCGCCTCAACCATGCCAAGCATATGCTACCTCGTGGCCTTCACTCATGCTCACTCTATTCTCACTCCGTTCTCCCTGCCCCAGGTCTGATGGCTGCTCCCTCACCTCCAACTTAGTGCTCAGATGCCTCTTCAATGAAACAGTCTTTGATAACTACCCCTTCAGAAACTCCCTCCCCATGTCTCATATTTTATCTTTCATTACAACATTTAACATTTCATAAATTGACTATTGATTACTATCCATCTCTAAAACTAGAACTAGAACATAAACTGTATGAGGACGTGGTAGGGAGGAGAACACCTGGCACTCAGGAAACACAGGTTGAATTAATATTAGTCATTCAGAAGTTTTATGGTAACTACATACTGAGATTTGAGATTTCTCTTATGCCTGTCAGCTCTATCATGTGTTCACCACTTCCTTTAACATGAATGAGATGCAATCTTTTCTTTCACAAAATATATGCTCACTGAAGTGAAAATAACAGTCAATTTTTCTGACTTTCTAGATGGCAGCCTCAGGAAACAAATGAAAGTCTTAAGAATTACCAAGATGCTTTGCTTCAAAGTGATCTCACGTTGTGCCCAGTAGGAGTAAACACCGAATGTTACAGAATATATGAGGCTTGCTCCTACGGCTCCGTCCCTGTGGTGGAAGATGTGATGACAGCCGGCAGCTGTGGAAACGCATCCGTTCACCGGAATGCTCCACTGCAGTTACTCAAGTCCATGGGTGCTCCCTTTATCTTTATCAAGAACTGGAAGGAACTTCCTGCTCTTTTAGAAAAAGAAAAAACTTTAATTTTACAAGAAAAGATTCAAAGAAGAAAAATATTACTCCAGTGGTATCAACGTTTCAAAACAGAACTAAAAACAAAGTTTACTAATATTTTAGAAAGTTCATTTTTAATGAATAATAAAGGTTAACTGTTAATTCTCTTTTTGAGCAGAAATCTGGTTTTTCAAATCATTTCTAAAGCTGGTTCTGTGAGTGTGTTCATGTGTATTTACAAATGTGCTTTGAGGCACCTTGGTGAACTCCCGGTTATGTGTGTAATGTTGACTCAGTGTTCCTTTATTGAGCCACACCTGTGTACAAGTAAAAAGTTAAAATGGGACCAGCAGATGGCGTAATAGTTACATAGCTGGATTCCCACCTAGACAAACTCAGCTGAGTCTCGGACATGGTGGCTTGGAACTCACACTGGGCATACGCGTGTGTGTGAGTGCATGTGTGTGTGTGTGTGTGTGTGTGTGTAAGATCCTGGGAGAAGAGTGGAGAAGAAGGGATTGCAGCGTGGCCATTCCTCCTGGGGGCGGGGGGTGATTTCTCACTTTCTCTTTCACTATCTCGCTCTCTCTGTCTCTTAGGCAAGTACATATGCCCTAAGGCAAAAACTTTTTAAAGAAAAACAATTAAGTTAAAATTTTACTCAAACTTACTTCTACAGAGTAGAATGATTTCTGGGCCAGCAGGTGATACGGTGGTTAAGACGCTGGACTCCCACATGGCCAACTGTGGTTCAAGTCCTGGACCCAGCAGTTTGAAAAATCATGCCAGGCACCTGTATGTGCATGCTTAAAATCCCAAGAGAAGAATGGAGGAGAAAGGACTGTGGCCTGGCCATTACCCCTGGGAGCTGACTTATTTTCCTTCCAACTCTCTCTGCTGCTCTCTGATAAGCACACTTGTCCTATGACAAAAAAAAAAAATGACTATTTCAGGTTGCTTTGTTGTTGGTATCAGAGAATTTTATGTCTCAGGAAAAATTGCCAGGTGACAAAATGCTTTACACATTAAATATTTGGTAACATCTACTATGTACCATGAGCCTCACTAAATGTTAGGGATAAAAACATACAAATAAAAACTAGTCCTGTCCTCAAGTGCTCACAGCCTGATGGAGTAGATATTTACAGAATGTTCATGCTAAGAATTCAAGTGACAATTACAAAAACCTGTGGAGATTCAGAGAAAGGCCCATTCAGGGGTACAGCTTTCAGACTTAAATGGAATTTCAAAGATGAATAGATAGGGTAGCATCTTCTAGTAGGGACATTGGGGTAGCTTCTTTTTTACCTCTCCTCTAAGATAACAGAACTAAGAACTTAACAGTCAGCTTCGTTCAAGAGATCAAGGCTTTCTAAGGAGCAGATATGAGCCAGATAGGCCTACATGGACATAGACCATGTACTGCTCAGCTCTCTGCCTTTTGTTATGCCTTTGATTTTTTAGGCATCAGCATCATGCATCAAATAAACCTCTAACTTTATAAATTACCCACTCTCGGTATTTCTGTTAGCAGTGCTATAGCAAACTAAGACAAACCATGAACACCATCTTTTCTGGATACCCTGTAGCCATGACTTTCCATTTGGTTCGTCGCTCAGTGATTGACTTACAACGCGCTCAGCATGTTGCTGATGCAGCTCTGCCCATCTGTAATAAATGGTTGAATATGTACTTACTCAAAGCAGCAGATCTGTATCCATTTGTTCATTCACCCTGAATTTAGACCTCATCTACTAACTGACTCATAAATCTCAAGATGCTTAGAGTCTCTTAGAAGTCTTGCATACAAATAACTAGGGATAGCAACATGGCAAAATGGAAAGTACACTGACCAAGGGCTCCAAAAACATTGGTTTTGAGATCTAACTCTGCCAATATCCAGTTACTTTTTGGACACACACACCCAGCTTTTTGTGCAGGCTGCCAGGGGTGAGAGTGAGAGTCAAACCATCATTGGCCATATGGGATCCAGCTCCCTTAACCACCAGGCTACAGGGCCAGCCTATGAGGACATTTTTACATTACCTACCTTATTTTTTAAGAATTATTTTGACTTTATTTTATTTTTATTTAATTTATTTATTTTAATTTGACCAGAGAGAGAGAGAGAGAAAATGAGAAAGCAAGCTGCTCAAACTATGGTCTGCCATGTGGGAGTCCAGTGCCCTTAACCACTATGCCACCTGCTGGCTCCTACATTCCCTACTTTTGAAATTCTGCTTGGGCATGGATATTCTTTTTTTAATTTTTAATTTTTAATTTTTTTATAGAGAGAGGTTTTTTTGCAATAGAGAGCATGTGCTCAACAGAGACAGAGAGACAGACAGAAAGTGAGAAATCACCCCCGGGGAAGAATGACCTTCACAATCCCTTCTCCTCCGTTCTCCTCTCAGGATTTTGAACACACACGTGCATATGCCTGGCATGAGTTTTAAGCTGCTGGGTCTGGGACTCAAACCACTGTTGACTGTGTGGGTATCCAATGACATAACCATTATGCCATCTGCTGGTTCCCAGGCATAGATGTTCTAATGGCATTGTTTTCAGGTTCTATCAAGCATCAGAATGAACAGCTGAAAAACTTGTTAAAATGCAAATGGTGGGGCCCACCCCCAATTTCTGATTCAATAGGTCTGGGGTAAGGCTAATAAAATGACTTTTAAAAAAAATTTTTTTTTTAATTTGCTATATTCTATACCAGTACATAGCATAGTGGTTAAATTGCTGGACTCCCACATGGCTGACCACGATTTGAGTGCTAGATGCGGTGGCTTGAAAATCATGCCTGGCGTGTGTGTGTGTGTGTGTGTGTGTGTGTGTGTGTGCACGCGCGTACCCAGGATTCTTGAAGGAGGATAAAGAAGAAGGGATTGTGTCATAGTCATCCCCCTCCAAGAGGTGATTTCTCAGTTTCCCTCTCACTGTCTGTTTCTCAGCCAGCAAAGCGCCCCTAAGGCAAAAAAAAAAAAAAAAAAAGAAAAAGAAAAAATTTGCCATATGGAACATGCGCTCACCAGAGAGTGAATGAAAAAGCACCTTCCAGGGGATGAGGCAGGAAAAATCTTGAAAATGGAAGTGGGTAAAGGGATTGGAGCATCTGTCCATGTGACTAGGTAGGAAAATCCAATCAGGGCAGGAAATTCCCCACCTGAGGTAAGGTAGGCAAGATATTAGTGGGGAGTGTCTGAGTAAGTAAGCCACATTTGATATAGCTAATGAGATCAGTCAGTGGGCCCAGCCACACTTGATAGAGCCAATGAGAAAAGAACAAGCAGTAGGCCCAGCCAATGATCAACTGACACAACCTAGATTTAAAAATTATAGGGACCAGCAGATGGCATAATGGTTACATAGCTGGACTCCCATGTGGTGACCAGAGTTTGAGTCCCAGACCCAGCAACTTAAAACTCACACTAGGCACATGTGTATGCATGCCCAAAATCCCTAAAGGAAAATGGATGAGAAGGGATTGCTGCTTGGCCATCCCCCCTGGGACAGGGGGGATTTCTCACTTTCTCTCTCTCTCTCTCTCTCTCTCTCTCTCTCTCTCTCTCTCTCCAGTGAGCACACATGCTCTATAGCAGAAATCTCTCTTAAAAAAAAAATTATAAGCCGAGGCACTGGGCTCCCATGTGGTTAACTGTAGTTCAAGTCACAGACCTGGCAGCTTGCTTTCTCATATTCTCTCTCTGTCTCTATCTGGTCACATTAAATAATAATAATAATAATTACAACAATAATAAATAAAATAATTCTTTTTAAAAAAATTATAATCCCTGGGGCCAGCAGGTAGCATGGTGGTTAAGGCAGCTGGACTCCCATGTAACCAAATGTGGTTCAAGTCCCAGACATACCAGCTTGAAAATTATGCCTGGTGTGGGTGCATTCATGCCCAAAACTCAAGACAGAGAATGGAGGAGAAGGAATTGTGGCATGGCCATCCCCCAGGAAGTGATTTCTCAGTTTCCTTCTCTCTGTCTCTCTCTGGAGAGCACATGCACCCTTTGGCAAAACCTAAAGAAGAAAAGAAATGTATAAACTCCCAGAATGTAATTGTCCACTCAGGCCCACTCCTACCTCTCAGGAGCGTGCTTTCCCTTATACTTAACAAGTTACCTTTTTCTTTTCGCTGTTCGTGTGCTTCACTCAATTCTTTGCCCAAAACACCAAGAACCGGGATATCATCACAAAAGCCACCCACAACAGGGGGACGGCCACTCTGCATTCCCTTCTCCTCCATTCTCTTTTCACAATCTTGGGCGCGCACACACACACACACACACACACACACACACAAACACACATGCCCAGTGTGTTTTTTTAAGCCTCCAGGCCCAGGACTCAGATCACGCAGTCAGCCATGTGGGATCCATCGCCTTAACCACCATACTACCTGCTGGCCCTAAAATATTTAATCAAAGAGATTCCCATGCCACAAATACTTGGAAAAAAAGAGAGAAGGAAAAAAAAAATATATATATATACATATATTCCCTATATTTATCTATAGCTCCATCTGTCTGTAACTGTATTTATCTATTGGGAGATATATCTAGATAAATATATATACCTACATATTATATTCATTTGGGACCTTTCTATATTATACATAACTTGATGGTTGGGTTACAAAGTAGAAATATAGGTGCAGAGTATTTTTATTGTAGTACGCAGTGGAAAGCAGACAACTTTCCTGGTGCAAGTTCAGAATTGTCCACAGGAGGAAACGATAAAACCAGATAACACTGTGGTTTTGACTTTTTGTTTCTGATATTTCTGAAATCATTTAAAATATTTGATTATTATTGAGACAATATCCTTGTTTTTAGAAGCTTCTAATTCTTTAATAAACTAAGTGCAGAATGTTCATTAATAAAACATGTGTAAGTTATTGATTGCAAACCAGAAATGTTGCCTCGTGGGTAATGTAAGGTCTGGGGGAAGGGAAGAGAAACATGGTGGAAACATTTCCCTGGGCAGGAACTTCCTGTTTCTGCATCTGACATGCTATCACCAACAGACTTTCCCGCCCTTCAGCATTTGGCCTGACCACCAAGGCTGAACAGAAACAGGGAACTTCACTGGCCAGACGAGGATCCCTGGTGACCACCTGTTGGACAACGACCCTTTAAGAACGAGCAGCACCCATCCTGGGCATGACCCCCTCCACATCAGACCAAGGTACCTCACCTGAGAGCTTTCTGCAGAATAGAATAAATTATATTGGTTTTATTAAACCCCAAGACCTGACTCTGGTATTTTCGTCTTTGCCGCCTCTGACTCCATCTGTGTTCCCAAATCAAACCTAACCGTTAAAGGAGCTGAGTTCTATATGATAACTGTGATTTAAATACCAGCCCCAGTGACTTGTAAAACGCACCAGGATCAGTAGATGGCATAATGGTTACAGTGCCGGACTTCCACATGACTGCCCGTAATTCAAGTCCCAGACCCAGTGGCTTCAAACTCATGCTGGGTATGTGTCCAAAAAAAAAAAAGAGAAAAGATGAAGAAGAGAAGAGAAAAGAGAAGAGGAAGAAGAAAAGAGAAAGGAAAATTATAAAAATATAAGAGAAAAGCAAAGGAAATAAAAGAGAAAAGAAAAAAGAAAAGAAGAGAAGAGAAGAGAAGAGAAGAGAAGAGAAGAGAAGAGAAGAGAAAAGAAAAGAAAAGAAAAGAAAAGAAAAGAGAAAAGAAAAGAAAAGAAAAGGAAAGAAAAAAGAAAGGAAGGGAAGGGAAGGGAAGGAAAGGAAAGGAAAGAAAAGAAAGGAAAGGAAGAAAAGAAAAGGAAAAGAAAAGAAAAGAGAAAAGAAGAGAAGAGAAGAGAAAAGAAAAGAAAAGAAAAGAAAAGAAAAGAAAAGAAAAGAAAAGAAAAGAAAAAAGAAAAAAACACCAGAAATGTGGCACGCATGTCCAAAATCTAACAGGATGGAGAAATGGAAAGAAAGGGATTGAGCATGACCATGCCCTATTTCTACCTCCCCCCATCTCTCTATCTCTGTCTGGCAAGAACAAGTACCCTAAGGCAATTTAAAAAAAAAAAATGTAGAGGAGGCCAGCCAGTGGCATGTTAGCTAAGGTGCTGGACTCCCACACGGCTGACCATGGTTGAAGTCCTGGACCAGAAAACTTGCTTTCTCACTTTCCTTTTCTCTATGTCTGTCTCTGGTCAAATTAAAAAATAAATAATAATAATAAATCAAATTAAACTTTAAAAGTACAAAGTATTTATAAAAAGAGCCATGTTTAAATTTCTTTAAACTATAATCATTTTTTCTTGATGTAAAAAGACAACTATGATTATATTATTAAATGTAATACATTCATTAATTCCTCATATGAATGTTGCTTACTTAAACTTAATACATCTACTTAAATGACCATCATGGCCCATGGGGGTCCAATTACATTTTCCTACATGGCATCTCCTGTGAAGATCTCTTTCTGTACTGTTCCACATTATCCAAACTCAAGAAAGAGGAGACAAACCAGTGATAAACATACATATGTATACCCTTGCTAGTAATCAGAAACACAAATTCAGATTAAAAAAAAGATACCATTTTAGACTCATCATATTGACAAAAATTTTAAAGTCAAATTTGAGTTTGTAGGAAAATGGGCACCTTCATGCACTGCTGCAGGGGTTTAAATTGGTAGATCCGTACTGGAGAGCAATTTAGCCCATGTAATAAAGTTAATGATGCATATACTCTCTAATCCAACAATTCCACTCCCCTTAAATTGAAAACCTGGTTGCACATTAGACTCATTAGCACAGTGGGTTGTCAACTGCCACCTTATCAGAAACTCTTGCATGTGTACATAGGAAACAAATTGTTAAATATTCATGGTAGCATTATTTTTAATAGCAAAAAAAGAAAGAAAGAAAGAACATAATGTCCTTCAACAAGAATATAGAGAAATAGAATGTGGTGTAGACATTCACTAGAAATCAAATTAAACTGGACAAACTACAGATATATACAGCAATGTGATCAAATTTCCCAAATATACTTTTAAGAGGAGGCAAAGAAAGATCCAATGGAATTCTGCATAGTAGTTAAAATGAACTAAGTTTTGTACTAGTTCTCTATGGCTGCCAGAATAAGTAGCTAAAAATGTAATGGCTTAAACAACACGTATTTATTATCCTACATTTCTGGAGATCAATAGCCCAAAATGGCACCCACTGAGCAGCCAGGCTGTGTTTCTTTTTGAAGACTATATGCAAGAATCTATTTCCTGACCTTTTCAACTTACAGAAGCCACCAGCATTCTCGGGCTTTGACCCCCTTCCTTCATCTTCAGAATAATTCCATTTTGCTATGGAAGGTAACATGTTCATAGTACAGGGCAGGAAAAAAGGTTTCCTCTACACCCTTAGGTTTGGTGGCTGAGCTTTGAAATAAAACTGATGAACATTTTCACAGAAAATCATATACATTCTATTTGATCTGAAAAGTTTTACATTTGATGAAAGCATTCATAGAGAAGAGAAAACTTCCCATGATAGCAGCTGGGCTTCGGAGTTTTTATACCATTCAAAGGACTGTACCTTTGTAGAAATGTGACAACACTAAGACCAGGGGCTTCTGAACAGTCTAGGAGCAAGGAATTGTGGGAATGTAAATGAATGAGGGATGTCAATGGTAGACAAAGGCTAGCTAGTAATGTTTGTTCTTTTCTGGTGCCGTATCTATCTCCAGTCATATGGCTATTCTCCTTTTTCTGGTAAGGGAAGGGGAGACATACCTTCACAAAGAGAAATTATGCCTGCTTTCAGATAGAAGGAGATTTCTGAGTTCACACATGCCTGGGCTGCTTTTTTTTTTTTTTTTGGAGAGATTTTCACTGTAGGGCGTGTGCGCTCCCCAGACAGACAGAGAGAGACATAGAGACAGAAAGCGAGAAATCACCCCCCAGGGGGGATGGTCCCGCCGCAATCCCTTCTCCTCCATTCTCCTCTCGGGATCTTGGGCACGCACGCACACGCGCCCAGCGTGAGTTTTAAGCCACCGGGTCCGGGACACGAACCGCGGTCGACTACGTGGGAATCCAGCGACATAGCCATTACACTAACTGCTGGTTCCCTGGGCTGCTTTTTAAACAACTGGATCAAGGATGCAAACCGTGTAGTCAGCCTTGTGAGATCTCACCGCCTTTACCACCAAGTGCACATTTTGATGTGCTTGCCTGTGACCCAGGGTTGAATGAGGGGTTCCTGCCTTCTTCTTTGTCTCTCTTGTTCATTGAATAAATAAATAAATAAATAAATAAATAAAGTGATAGCCAGCCAGTTTCCTAGTAGTTAAGGCAGCTGGTTCCCACATGGACAACTGCATGGTTCGATTACTAGACCCAGCAGTTTAGGAAACACATTGAGTGTGTATGTGTGTGTTCACACATGCATGCCCTAAATCCTGAGAGGAGAATGAAGGGATTGTGGCATTGAAACCGAGCAAGAACTCCCTAATGTATTTTCTAGGGTTCCTGAAATATAAAGCCCATTTGCATTGTAATGGCCCCGAGTAAGGAGTAAGTCTTCAGACTTTGGTTATGATAATGACCAACATGGACCATGAGTGAGGGCCATTTCACCTCTAAAACTCTCACTTAAAGGAAAGAAGGTTTTCATTTCAATGTGTAAGATGTTTTGAAGACTGGAAACTGCTGGTTGTGAGCTCAGAGACTCCAGGCTAAATAGTTCCAGACACCTGAAGAGGAATTTGATTATCTAAGGCCTTCCCAATCAAGAATGTCCACAAGATGATCATGCCCTCTTTTTTTTTTTAGAGGTTTTTGCTATAGGGCGCATGTGCTTGCCAGACAGAGAGAAAGAGAGACAGAGAGATAGAAAGCGAGAAATCACCTCCCAGGGGGGATGGCCACACCACAATCCCTTCTCCTCCAGTCTTCTCTCGGGATCTTGGGCACGCACGCACACACACCGGGCGTGAGTTTAAGCTACCCGGTCTGGGACACAAACCGCAGTCGACTACGTGGGAGTCCAGCGACATAGCCATTACGCTAATTGCTGGTTCCGATCATGCCCTCTTGAGCCAATCATTGAATTGATCATGTGCCTGGGACCTCTGCCCCTAATTTTGCCCTTAAAAACATGTGGGGAACATCTCGGGGAGACCGGGTCTTTTCAGCATGAGCTGCCCACTCTCCTTGCTTTGCGCTTTGCAATAAAGCTGTGCTTTCCTTCATCATACCAGGTGCCTATGGCTTGGTTTTATAGCGCTTGGGCGAGCGGACCTGATTTGAGTTCGGTAACAGCATGACCATCCCCCACTAGGAGTGATTTCTCACTGTCTTTCTTTCTCTTTCTCTTTATCCCTGGCAAGCACACACACACCCTATAGAAGACTTAAAAGATTAAAAATTAAAACAATTTGGGGAACAGCAGGTGGCATGGTGGCTATGGCGCTGGATACTCCCACATGGCCGACCACGGTCTGAGTCCTAGACCTGGTGGCTTGCTTTCTCACTTTCTCTCTCTCTGGTCAAATTAAAATAAATGAATGAATAAATAAAATTAATAATTCTTTTAAAAAATCCTTATTAAAAAAATGAAAACAATTTTTCAAAAGTCAGAAGTGGGACATGGTAGTAGTTCAAAGTCTTCCTTTGGTCGAAAGCTATCTCAAAGAGTCTTGTATAGGAGTGATTGGCTAAATCGAGGACAAGGGAGGGGGATAATTTCATTGTCATTCTAGGGTCAGCCTGAGAATTAATATTGCAAAATGGTTTAAAAGAAAGACAATGGGGCTCAAACAATGATGAGTAAATCATTCTCTTTAAAAGCAGGATAGGCTTGGAAGACAGACAGAAGTTCAAGATAAGAATTGTCCAAGTGTGTTGGCATCTTTTCTCCCTCCTTATGTATTTATTTATTTTTAATTATCAGAGGATGAGTGTGCTCCTCAGAGAGAGAGAGAAAATAAAGAAAAAAAGAGAAAGAGAAAATATCCTTCAATGGGGGCATGGTCATGCCACAATCCCTTCTGTATTTCATCAGCGTAATGGTTCCAGGAGGTGGTCATTTCAGGAGAAAAAGAAAGTTTGTTAAGAGCAAGCGCTGCCCAGGCAGTCTGAAGCTAGAGGTGATTCAGCCCACCCTGCCCAGGAGACCTGCTGTAATTATAGGGGAGGAGTGGAGGCCTAGACTCATGGGAACAGTGAGAGCTCTGCTTAGCTTACTTGTCATTGCGACCTTGTGGGCCCATCCATGGGTGTGGGCTACCAGAAAAGGAAGGCTCTGGCTAGAGGGTTCTGGTAAAGGGCATTGTAACCATCTCCTTGTATTCTGACAGGAAATGACCTAACAGCCATTCAGGACTTTGGATATACAAGCACAGGTGCCCAGGGGGTTTTCAGAGCCACCAGAGACGGGCATTTGAACTGTGTCCGGCCATGTGGGATCCACCTCCCTTAATCACTAGGTTACAGGGCTGGCCCAGACATCTATCTATCTATCTTTTTTTTTTGGGGGGGGGAGGTTTTTGTTATAGGGCATATGCGCTTGATAGAAAGACAGAGAAAGACAGAAAGCAAGAAATCACCCCCCAGAGGGTATGGCCATGCCACAATCCCCTCTCCTCCCTCCATTCTCATCTCAGGATCTTGGGCACACACGCACCTGAGCCCGGCATGAGTTTAAGCCACCAGGGCCAGGACTCGAACCACGGTTGACTACGTGGGAGTCCAGAGACATAGACATTAGGCCAACTGCTAGCCCCACATATTTCTATCTTAAATTACAGGGAGGGACTGAAAAACAATTCTCTTGTTGGGCAATTTTGTCTACAGGCTAATAAGGAAATATGGGAGCAAAGTTCTTTCCTTGGTTTGGGAGAGTAAGAAACTCAAGGGCGGGTGCACATTCCAGGATCAGTCATATTCAGCATGCCTGGGTCTAGTCTCTTAAGCTGCCTCTGGCCCTATTTCAGAAAACAAAAGGGATAGGGGGCTCGCCTAATTTTCCTTATTTCGTATAATGTAAGGGTGAAAGAATTTGCCCTCTGAGATTCACTGAAAATTATTGCTAATAAGGTAGGAGACAGGAACCTTCAAAATGTAGTTAGGGTATAGACCCAAAATGGAATCACAAAAGATGGAGACAAAGTAGCTCAGCTGCTTGCTCAGAGAGACCTCTTGCAGCAATGGCTCAGTGATTGACCTAGGCAGCATGATCTAGACCTAAAACAAAGGCTTTTTCCTGGCCCCACCACATTCCAGGAAGAGGATAAGATAATGGTTTTTATAGCTCATGCCTCTAGACAAAGAATCTCTTGACCTTGATACCCATTCCGAAATTAGGAAAATAATCGGACCCACCCAGCACGTGCCCCTCCCACCACAAAAGGGAATGCATACAGGAGCCCCACCTAGATCAAGTCTGAACAAGGCCCCTCTGACCGCAAAATAATCCCCTTGCCCCAGTTCGTCTTCGGCAACCCAGTTTCTGGGACCCTTCCCCTCCTAGAAGCTCTGTTTTCCTTCTATCTCCTTCAATTAACTCCCTGCTTTGCTGTATCTACTTTCTGTGTATGCGTCTCTAATACTCCTAAGCATGGGACAAGAACCCATGTCTCCCTGCGAGTGCTGAGTCTGGTCACCCCTTCCCCCCTGCATTCCTACGTCAACAATAGGCAGTTTAATAAGAAAAAAGGCTGGGCCAGTCTAGTAGCCTGGAGTTTAAAGGAGCTGGATCCCACACAGGTGACCATGATTTGAATCCCAGCCCTGGTCCTTTGAACAGTAAGTCAGGCACATCTGCATGTGTACCCCAAATCCCTAAGGGATGGAGAAATGGAGAAGGAATTATGGTGTGACTATGCCCCATTAGAAGCTGTTTTTTTACTGTCTCTCTCTGGTGAATACACGTGCCTTTGGGCAACTGAAAAAAGAAAAGGCATACAATTTTATTTTAACATACATGTTTTGTAAACGGGCATTGTAGAAAATTATGAGCTCAAAGAATGGCCAGATAGGTGGCTGTGGCTTAAACCCACAACATAGGAGATACGTAAATGGGTGTGTGGGGGGTGTGTGGGGGGGGGGTTGGATAGGCTCAATGCTCAAACCATGGTTATAAACGAAGCTCTTTGAAAGCTGAATGAAGCCACAAGTTACTACGAGGTAAGGGGCAAGGGGTGGAACTGCACAGGAACGATGTTGTCATACACAAGGAAGTTCCTTGGAGCTCCCCTCAGAAGGGTAGGTGTCCTGAGTGTGGAGACCTTTAGTCCTTCTTGTCTCTGGTTGTTTGATGAGATTCCAGTGCAAGGAGACTGAGGCCAATTGCAATTCTACTGGAAAGGAATTCTCAGCCAGGTCAGTAAATTCCAAGAGAGCTCTTCCTTGCACTCGTGGTGGGGGAGAAGGTTACAGAGACCTGATTCAGAGGCAACTTGAAGACTCAGACTATCAAAGGGTCAGTCTGCGGGATGTTCATTTCTGAGTCCCAAGAGTAAACAGGAGGAAGGATAAATGTCAGGGAGAAAATAACAGAAATCTACTACATAGGATCTTTACATTTCAATATGTGGTTCATAGCTTTTGGTTAGGTATAACTCGATTGGTGATTGAGAGTATGTCTTTTTTTTTTTTTTTTTCTGGAGAGGTTTTTTGCTATAGGGCATGTGTGCTTGCCAGAAAGAGAAACAGAGAGCGAGAAATCACCCCCCAGGGGGGATGGCTACACCGCAATCCCTTCTTCTCCATTCTCCTCTCGGGATCTTGGGCATGCACACACATACGCCCAGCTTGAGTTTAAGCCACTAGGTCTGAGACTCAAACCACAGTTGACTACATGGGAGTCCAACGACATAGCCATTAGGCCAACTGCTGGTCCCAAGAATATGTCTTAAACTTCTTCAGTTTTACTTTCAGAGAAAAAAAAACAAAACAGTTATTCGTAAGAACTAATAAGTAGATTCAAGCCTTGCTAAAGGAGAAGATGCATCTCTAGTAGATTTTCAAGTCTGTTGTGAGAAGCTGGGACTGGGCAGTGGAGTATGTATCTCTGAGCTGAGAAGCTTTTCAAAAGCCCTCTCCAAATCAAACAACCTCTTACCCTAACATAATCCATATTAAATATTACTCAATATCATTACATTGTTCTCTAAGATTTAATAACTCCACCTGGAGTCAAAGACATGCAAATGACTCTTCTCCATGTAGTTCTGTAAAGGCTAAGCAAACTTCGGAAGGAAGATCCTTCCTTCAAATAAGAGGCTATCTCTTATAGGATTGATTCTTTGAAGGGCCTTAGGAGACAGGGCAACGTAAAACAATAATCACATACATGAAGTTACCCATCTCCATGGAAACTAATTCCATCTTCATTTTTGCCCTTTTTAATTTTACTGACATCAGAGGTCAGAGGACTGAAAGAAATCTTCGACATAGAAGGCAGCTGAATTAAATCCAGATTCCAGTGGTTACTGTTTTTCTGGTGGTTCAATTGTGAAGAAATTTAGGTCCACTCTTTAAAAAAAAAAAAAAAATAGAAGAGAGTAGAAGAACATAAATGTTGATTTAAAGAAATTAAAATATAAGCATAAAGTGCCAGGCACAAGGTAGGATACATTTTATGTAAGGGATGTGTTTCTAAAACCATTCACAAAATTGAAACTTCATTCAAAACTTACAATAAAGTGGCATTGCCATGTTATAACATAAATACGGTTTTCAGTTCTCTTTTCCCCCCTTTGCCTGCCTTGTCTGCCAGCTTGGGGAGTATGTGATTCTTGAAAGTATTTTTTGAGGGGGGAGAAATTTATACTTTTTCACGTTTTTCATATAAATTGAAACACATTATTTCATAATAGGCTGTTTCGAATTTGTATAATTTGGGGCCAGCAGGTGGTGTGGTAGTTGAGGCACTAGACTCCCACATGGCCAAATACGGTTTGAGTCCCAGATCTCGTGGCTTCTTTTCTCAATTTCCATCTCTCTTTCTGGTGAATTAAAATAATAACAACTAAATAATTAAATAAAATAATTATAAAATAATAAATAGATAAGTAAATAAAATAAAAAAGGAAAATTTTTTTATATTTGTATATTTCAGGACCAGCAGATGGAGTAATGGTTACGTCACTGGACTTCCACACGGTCGACTGCAGTTCAAGTCTCGGACCTGGTGGCTTCAACTTCACGCTGGGCACATGTGTATGCATTCCCAAAACCCCGAGAGGAGAATGGAGGAGAAGGGATTGTGGTATGGCCATCCCCCCAGAGGGTGATTTCTCACTTCCTGTCTCTCTTTCTCTGTCTCTCCAGGAAGCACACGTGACCCATAGCAAAAAATCTCTCTAAAAAAAAAAAGAAATGTGGGGCCGGCATGTGGCATGGCAGCTCAGGGCGCTGGACTCCCACACGGCCCACTGAGGTTCAAGTCCTGGACCTGGTGGCTTGCTTCCTCACTTTCCCTCCCTCTCTCTGTCCCTCTCTGGTTGAATTAAAATAAACAAATAAATAATACATGAAAGTTAAAAAATAAAATAATTTTTTTAAAAATTGTATAATTCGAATTTTCCAAGCTGAGTGGTAGTTAAGGATGTTAGACTCCCACATGGCTGACTGCGGTTCAAGTCCTGGACCTGGTGGCTTGCTTCCTCACTTTCCCTCCCTCTCTCTGTCCCTCTCTGGTTGAATTAAAATAAACAAATAAATAATACATGAAAGTTAAAAAATAAAATAAATTTTGTATAATTTAAGCTCCCCTAAAGGATGATCATTCTTTACTTTAACAATGGTAGTTATAGGGCTAGCAGGTGGCATAGAAGTTAAAATGGCTGGATCCCATGTAGCGACAATGTGGTTCAAGTCCAGAACCTGGCAGCTTAAAAACGCTTTGGATCCAAAACCCCAAGAGAATGGGGGAGAAGAGATTGTAGCATGGGCATACCCTGTTGGGGGTGCTTTCTCGCTTTTCTCCTCACCTCAACACTATTCTCCTTGGCTGGGAGCACACACACCCAAATAAAAATTGTTTAAGAGAAAGAAAGAATAAAGAAAGACCTTGGGGGACCAGCAGATGGCACTATAGTTACATTACTGGACTCCCACGTAGTCAACTGCTGTTTGGATCTTGGGCCGGGCAGCTTAAAACTCATGCCAGATTCCTGTACGTGTATGCCCAAAATCCCAAGAAGAGAATGGAGGGGAAGGGATTCCAGTGTGGCCATCCTCTGCCCCCCCAGAGGGAATCACATAATCCCCAAGCTGGTGGACAAGGCAGGCGAAGGGGGGAAAAGAGAACTGAAAACCGTATTTATGTTATAACATGGCAATGCCACTTTATTGTTAGTATCTGTCTCTCTGGTGAGCACATACACCCTATAGCAAAAAACCTCTTTCTAAAAAAAGATCTTATTCATAAAAATTTTAAAAAATTAGAACAGTTGATAATTATTTTCCAAAAATGTTCTTTGCTTTGAAAAGGCAATTCACCAGGTGCATATCTATGTGTAAAATGAGGGGTGAGGGAACCAGCAGTTAGCGTAATGGCTATGTCGCTGGACTCCCACGTAGTTGACCGCGGTTCGTGTCTCGGACCCGGTGGCTTAAAACTCTCACCGGGCGTGTGTGCGTGCATGCCCAAGATCCCGAGAGGAGAATGGAGGAGAAGGGATTGCGGCGTGACCATCCCCCCTGGGGGGTGATTTCTCGCTTTCTGTCTCTATGTCTCTCTCTGTCTGTCTGGCGAGCGCACGCGCCCTACAGTGAAAATCTCTCAAAAAAAAAAAAAAAAAAAAGAGGGATGAGTCTAAAGACCTATTTCTGTGGAAAAGTGACAAATTAGTGACCTCCACATGTCCACTGTCAAAGTCTAATGGCAAGAAAAGGAATATCTATTTTATTTTCTAAAATATAAGCATTAGAAATACATGCATTGGGATGCAGATGGCATCACTGGACTCCCATGTAGCCTACTGAGATTCAAGTCCTGGACCTGGCAGCTTGAAAGTCACACTGTGCATGCTCAAAATCCTGAGAGAATGGAGGAGAAGGGATTGCATAGTGGCCGTCCCTCTTGTGGGATTTCTTGCTTTCTGTCTGTCTTTCTCTGTCTTTCTAGTGAGCACACATGCCCTATAACAAAGTCTCTAAAAAAAATATGTATTTCTTGGTATAATGCTTTTTTGGTGGTGTTGTTAAAGTTTGCTCTATTTACCAATCTTTCTCTGATTCTGACTATTGAATTGCAGCTACCATTTCTTGCCTTAGTTCGGTTGTTTTCCTCTGAGTGTTAATAACATTTTTAAAAATTCTTTTTTGGGGAGGGCCAGCAGTTGGCGTAATGGCTACATCATTGGGCTCCCATATAGTCAACTGCAGTTTGAGTCCTGGACCCAGTGGCTTAAACTCACGCTGGGCTCGTGCGCGTGTGTCCCCAAGATCCTCAGAGGAGAATGGAGAAAAAAAGAGGAAAAAAAAAATCTTTTTTTTTTCCTTGCCTATCAGTGGTATGTTGGTTAAGGCAGCTGAATTCCACATGGCCAACCAAGCGGTTTGAGACACAGACCCAGCAGCTTGAGAAATACAGAGTGCATGTGCATACATGCCCCAAATCTCAAGAGGAGGGTGAAAGAGAAGGGACTGTGGCGTGGCCATTCCCCATAAGAGGTGATTTCTCACTTTCCCTCGCTCTCAGTCTTTCTCTGGTGAGTGCTCACACCCTATAGGTAAAAAACAAACAAACAAACAAAACAAAACAGAGCAACCACATGGTCCATTACTGTAGGATTTCAAAATCAGAAATGGTAGTTCTGATGAGAAAGTTGCATGGGTGTTTAGACATTATGAATATGAGATTAAATAAAGCCAATTCTGTTTTTTTTAAATAATTAATTCATTTAAATTTCTTTCTTTCTCTTTCTTTCTTTCTTTCTTTCTTTCTTTCTTTCTTTCTTTTTCTTTTTCTCTTAATTTGACCAGAGAGGGACAGAGAGAGAGAGAAAGAGAGAAAGTGAGAAAGCAAGCCACCAAGTCTGGGACTCAAACTGTTGTTGGCTGTGAGGAAGTCTAGTACCCCCAACCACCATACCACCTGCTGGCCCAGCAAATTCTGTTTTAATAATTGTTTGTGCAGAGGCCAGCAGGTGGCATGGTGGTTAAAGGTGAAGGACTCTCACATGGGCTACTACGTTTCGGAACCTGGTGGCTTGCTTTCTCACTTTCCTTCTTTCTCTTTTTCTGTCTCTCTCTGATCAAATTGGAAAATAATGACAATAAATAAAAAGTTAAATAAAATCATTTTTAAAAATAAAAAAATAGTTTGTGCAAAATGGAAACAGGTGATTTTTGAGTAAGTGATTAAAAATATTATAAAGCCTCTTTATTCAAAGAAAATGGAAGAGTTTATAACCTAGATTTATTTTCGTTTTGTTTGTTTTTCAGTTTTTTCTGTAAGATTTTTTTTTTTTTTTTTGCCCATGCATTCACCAGAGCGTGAGAGTGAGAGAGAAAATGAGAAATCACCTTCCAGAGGGATGACCACACCACAACCCCTTCTCCTCCACTCTCCTCTCAGGATGTTGAGCAGGCACAAATGAGCCCAGTCTGATTCTGAAGTCGCCAGGTCCAGGACTCAAACCATGCTGTCAGCCATGTGGGATCCAGCACCTTAACCTCTACGCCACCTGCTGGCCCAATTTAGTTCTAAACAGTTTTCTTGTAAATCTGAAATGATTTTTTTTTGGAGGGGGGGAGGGTGGGAGTGGGAGGAGGAGGGGACAGTCAAATTAGACACCTGAATACTTTAGAATAGTCATTTATTTCATTGTTCTTTTTTGCCTTTTCTCTCCCTGTGACATTGCATTTCTTTACCATTTTCTTTTCTGTTCATTCTCTCCTCCTGGATCTCATCTGCTTCTCTTATACCAGCCCTTTCAGGGCCTCAGTTCAACTCACCTTTACTTGCTTCATTCTAACCTCTTTTCTGCCAGGGAAAGTGCATCTTAATGAAACTGACAAGAATTTTTGACAGCTTGTCTTTATTATACTGCTGCCAAAAAAGGGGAAATGGATATTTATACAGCTCATTTCAACAAGCTGGTGTTACCTTATGGCCAAGTTGTTTTTAAGCAATGATTAATATTTCTTGATTGACTCCCTGGCAAACCGCATTGCAGTATCCAATTTATGAATGGGTGGAATTTCCCTAGATGTGGGCAGGAACTGAGGCTTTAACTGAGCCTTCATTTGTGCTTTCAGAAGCAGGTTTTTATTGTCAGACTTTGTTTACAGCCATCACAGAGTGTGGAGTTCATAGTATGAGGTTGAATCTTATGACTTGCCATTTTTTAACGTAAAAATGATCAAAGCCCAGTGACAGTAGTGCACACTAGTAGATGCTGCTACTCCGTAGGCTGAGGCCACATGGGAAGAGTAGGTTCAAGTCCCAGGCCAACCTGAAATGCTGGGTGCAGTTACATGTGTCTATGATGCTAGCTCTATGGAATACTAGAGCAGGAGGATTTGGATTAGAATATCTGTCAAAAATACATCTCTCTCTCCCTCTCTCTTTCATGCTCTCTTCCCTCACCTTTCTCTCTCTCCCTCATAAATGAAACAAATGATAAAATATTAGCCATGTCCTATGGGTCAACCTAATATATAATGAATATTTGATTAGGCTGAATAGACTAAAAAACATCAGTCTGTAAAAGACTTGAAGTAGTAAAGACTTGTGTGTGTGTGTGGGGGGGTGTCTTCAAACAGTTCATGGGAAATAGGGATCAGCAGGTGACATGGTGGTTAAAGCCCTGGACTCCTACATGGCTGGCTGAGGTTTGAGTCCTTGGCCTGGCAGCTTGCTTTCTCTTTCTCTTTCTTACTCTTTCTCGCTCTCTCTCTCCATCTATCTCCCTCTCCTCTCAAAGTAAAATAAATAAGTAAATGGATAAACAAAATAATAAATAAAATCATTCTTTAAAAAAAAAGTTCGTGGGAAATATATATTATGAAAAAACTGTACACGCATTTCAATTTTTTCTCCACCAATATGAACTTGCACTAACTTGCTATAACGTGTCTGAACAGGAGCTATAATACTCTGAGAAGGATATGACAGAAAAGAGTCCCTATCAAAGCAACATGATTTCTGCTAAAATTGATGCAAGAACAAACATCAAATTTATGGTAAAGCTTGGGTGAATTTCAATAGTGAAATTCTTGATACTTTATGAAAAGTTTATGGGAATAATGCTCTACAGAAATTGGCAGTTTAAAAATGGATAATTTATTCATTCATTTATTTATTACCTTGTTTTACTTGCCGAAGGTTGTGTGTGCTTACCAGAGAGAGACAGAGAGAAAACAGTAGCCAATGGAGTGTGGTAATCCCTTCTCCATTTCTCCATCCTGGGCAGGTACAAACATGTGCCTGGAATGTTTTCCAAGTCACTAAAGCTGGGGCTCCAATCATGGTCAGTCATGTGGCTCTGTCTCCCTTAAATGCTGGGCCATGGAGCTGGCTCTGGTTAACTTATTTTAAGAAGGCATGCAATAGGACCATCAGGTGGTGTGGTGGTTAAGGTGCTGGATTCCCACATGTACAACCACAGTTCAAGTCCCAGACCTACTGACTTGAGAGTCACACTGGACACATGTGCACAAGTGCCCAAATCCCAAGAGGCAAATGGAAAAGAGATTACAGCATGGCCATTCTCCCTCAGGAATGATTTTTCACTTTCCCTTTTTCAGTCTCTCTGTCTCTCTCCAGCAAGTACACACACCCTTTGACCAAAAAAAAAAAAAGAAAAAGAAGGCATGTTATGTTGAAGATAATGCCTGTGACATCAGCGTGCTGGGTGATCAGACCCAACACTTATGCTGGTTCTTGTCTGATGCTCATGAAGAATTAGAGGTGTAGACACAGAGAGGAGAGCAAAGTGGAGTTTATTAAAAAAGGGAAGGAAGAACAGTGCTCTGAAGCAGAGAGAGGTCCCAAATGTTTTGCTGAAGAGGAGCTGGAGGTGATGGGCTTTTACCTAGCAGTCCCATCAATGGGCTGCCTCTCTGACGAGGAAGTAGGCTTTAGAAAATAGTTATATGGTAATCTGAGTAATTTATCGCTCTATTCATTGTGGGGTCAGCAGGCTTTAGTACTCTGTGCTTCTTGTTAGAATATATTACATCATAAGAAAAGTCATGACGTATTTTTCTATGCAAAATGAGTCATGGCTTTTCCGATGACCCAATAGCTACTAAATAGAAACTGTTACCCCTAGCTACAGTTGCTTTGAGTCCCAATCCAGTCAGCTTTTGGGTGTGAAAATTAAGCCATTATGACTCCATCTTGGGTCTTTACCCTACCTGTGTGCTCAGTATCCCTACCTTCTACCTTATTAGCAAGGAGACATAATTTTTTAGAGACATGTAAAAGAAGTGTATATCATTAAGACTATATATTAACCAGATCAGAGAGGAAAAACACAGGGACTTCATTAAAAGGAAAACATAGTGACTTCCTTTTGGGGCCCTTACCCTTTCTACTTGTAAGTGCTGTCTAACTCCTGTCTCACCTGTAGCAACAGACCATCCACATCAATTTGAGAAGAACAAATTAATTTTGTTCATGTCCTAATTGAAGAGAACCAGTGATTTAAGCAGAAACAACATTCAATTAGTTCAGCTTACATATTTCTGACTGAAAAAAAGTGGAATAAACTTCTGTTTGGTGGATGTCAAACTGATTGCACCCCCAGATCTGCCGCAGATAAGAGTTAACATTTCATGGAAATTTTTAGAAAGTAGATTAAGGTCTTGAAGCTTTTTATTTTGATTGATTGATTGATTTTTTGAAAAATTAAAACAGGAGATGAAACAAGGCTTAACCGGTAAGAACCTGAAGATAAAGCACAATCAGATCAACAGCTACTGAAAGGTGGAAGTGATCTAGTCCATGCAAACATGGACCTATCAAGAGCAAAGGTCATTGTAACAGCTTTTTGGGATGCTCAAGGCATTTTGCTTATTGACATTCTGGGGGGGGCCAAATAACTATATCTATTATCTGAGTGTTTCGAAAAAAGTTAATCAAAGTTTTAGCAGGAAAAAATGCCTGGAAAAGAATCATCAGCAAGCGCTTCTCTACCACATCAATTCTCCCATTCACAACGTCATCAAAGAAGGCAGTTTTGCCAGAGTTTCGATGGGAAAACTGTGGCATCCACTTTATAGTACTGATTTGACTCCTGACTTCTTTTTGCTTCCTAATCCTAAAAGATATTTAAAGGGCGCCCATTTTTCTTCAGTTCGGAATGTAAAAGAGACTTAATTGACATGGTTAAATTTGCAGGACACTTAGGTCTTTAGGGATGGATTAAATAGTTGGAATCGCTTATAAAAGCGTCTTGAACTTGATGGAGCTTATGTTGAGAAATAAAGGTTATAATTGTTTTAATCTTTTCTTAGTTTGCTATTGGGCACATGTGCTCACTGGAGAGAGAGACAGAGAGAGACAGAGAGAAAGAAAATGTGAGAAATCATCCCCCTCCCCCAGAGGGATGGCCATGCCACAATCCCTTTTCTTCAATTCCTCTGTTGGGATTCTGAGCAAATGCATGAACCTGGCGTGTTGTTCATGCCTCCAGATCTGGAACTCAAACTGCTCAGCTGGTCATGTGGGATCCGGTTGCCTCAACCTCCATGCCACGTGCTGACCCTGAATTTTTATCTTTTAGTTTCATTTTTCATTAACATTTTAAAGTCCTTTCATGCCAGCAGATGATGTGGTGGTTAAAACAGTCTAGATTCCACATGACCAACTATGTGGTTAGAGTCCTAGACATGGCAGCTTGAAAAATATTCCAGACATATGTGCTAGCATATTCCAAAACTCCAAGAGGAGAATGAGGAAGGATTTCCATGTGCCATCTCCCTTGGGTGAAGAGGTGCCTTTTCACTTTCCCTCCCTCTGTGTTTATGAGTGTGTGTGTGTGTGTGTGTGTGTGTGTGTGTGTTTGACTCAGACAAGCACACGTGCCCTACAGAAAAATTTTATTTTAAAAAGTCCCTTCATGGGCCAACAGATGGCAAGGAGGTTGAGGTCCTGGACTCCCACATGGCTGACCTTGGTTTGAGCCCTGGACCTGGTGGCTTGCTTTCTCACTTTCCCTCTCTCTCTGGTGAGCACACATGCTCTATAGCAAACTTTAAAATAATAATAATAATAATAATATGTTTTAAGTCCCTTCACACAGTAAATTATTGTAATAATAATCTACAAAACGAGCCCAAGATCAAAGGAATTCTCAAAAAACATGGAGGTTCAACCAGAAGGTAAATAGAACATAGATATTAAATCCTCCTTAATTGTAATAATTTTGCTAAAATTTGGACAACTTTCTACATCAAAATAATGATAATGACAACAACTACAATCAACATTTATTTATTTTATAATTTCTGCCACAGAGCGCATGCACTAGCCAAAAATAGACAGTGAGAGTCAGTAAAAGGGAAAGTGAGAAATCATCTTCATCCCCATGGGGGGGAATGGCCATGCCACAATCTTTTCTCCTCCATTCTCTTTCTGGAATTTTGGGCATGCACATACACATGTCCAGCGTGATTTTCAATCCACCAGATCCAGGTCTCAAACCATGGTTGGCCATGTGGAAGTTCGGCACCTTAACCACCACACAACCTGCTGTCCCCCAACCATATTTATTTAGCACTCATGTATTAGACTTGGTGCTAAGTGCTTTTTGTATGTATTCTGTACTTATTCTCTACCACAAACCTACTTGTGTAAGTTATTGTCTCCAGCTTACAAATGAAAAGTTAAAACAAAATTTTTATTTTCTTCGGGAAAACAGTAAATTTTTTTTATAGATACAGAGAATTGAAAGAAAAAAGGTCTTGACAATATCCTCAATATTACTTGAATAAGTGTAGCTAATATTTCATAAGAAGTTATTTTTTTATTCTTTGACTTTGAGCAAAGATTTTCAAGCATAAGAATAACTTGGATGGGAATGCCAGCAGTGGTGTGATGGTTAAGGCACTGAATTCCCACATCACCGACTGTGGTTTGAGTGGTGGATCTGGCAACTTGCTTTCTCCCTCTCCCTCTCTCTCTCTTTCTCTTCCTTTCTGTTTGTCCCTGCTCAAATAAAAACATAATAATAATGATAAGTATAATTCTTTACTTAGTTCCATTTGTTATTATTATTATTTTAATTAGACTAGAGAGAGACACACAGAGATTGAAAGGGCAAATGAGAAAGTAAGTCACCAAGTCCAGGACTCGAACCACGGTCAGCTATGCAGCAGTCAGGCACCGTTTTTATTTATTATTATTAAGAATTATTTTATTTAACTTTATTTTTTTTAATTTGACCAGAGAGGGATGGGGGGGTAGGGTGGGGAGTGAGAAAGCAACCTGCCAGGTCCGGAACTTGAACCACAGTCAGCCACGTGAGAGTCTAACACCCTTAACCACCTGCCTCTTGCTGGCCCCAGGAGTCTAGCACCTTAGACACCATGCCACCTGCTGACTCCAAATAAATAATTCTTAAAAAAAAAAAAAAATCACCTGGGGGCTTCTCACCCACCCAAAAGTTAGACCTTATGGTTTCCTTGCTTCTCAAAGTATGGCCTTTATTATTAGGATTATTGACATTATAGGATTATAGGAGTTTATTAGAAAAGTGAAATCCTAGGCCTTACTC
>NW_006159897.1:1127687-1130271 GCF_000334495.1 Tupaia belangeri chinensis | reverse complement strand
CATTTTTTTTAAAAAAAGAATTATTTAACTTTATTTATTTATTTTCAATTTACCAGAGTGAGAGAGAGAGTGAAAGTGAGAAAGCAATCTGCCAGGTCTGAGACTCAAACTGTTCTTGGTCATGGGTAGTCCAGTGCTCTTAACCACCATGCCACCTGCTGGCCCCTGAACTGCATTTTAACAAGATCCTCAGGCAATTCATATGCATAGTCAAGATGAAAAGTATCAGTTTAAGTGCAAAGTAGGTCTCATATATTTGAATTTTAAACAGACCCTTAAAATGATTCTGAGGTAGATGATCAGTGGATCAAACTTTATAAACATTGTCCCAGGGCATGACACCCAAATAAAATGGACTGGAAAGCAATACTGTACGTAATTTGAGAAGCTGAGGGGTCACAGAGCCAACGTGTGATGAAATTAGAAACAGGGTAGATTAATAAGTAGTAAGGGCCTCTCCATCAGGCACTCCAAATTTCTCCATCGTGTCCCTAAAGATTGGGAGCTCAGAAGGCAGAGCAAGGCATAGGAAGACTGTAGCAGAGTTGTTCCTGTTTTAATCATATGACAGCTACCACAAGGTGGGGCAACGTCACAGGGAATTGGTGTGAGAGCCAGAATCAGGGTTCTCGTCTTGTGAGCTTGGGTCGCCCTGGCTTTCTGAATTTTAAGTCATAGTCTCCATATCTAACTTTACAAGGTAAAGTGGACCTTTACATATGGGAAAGATAAGGAGAATCTGAAAAAAAGAAAATGATGGAAATAGTAATTGACTTGTTAGCTACACGGAATGGATGGATCAAAAGAGATATTGGGACCAGCAGTTAACATAATGGCTATGTCGCTGGACTCCCACGTGGTCGACCGCTGTTCGAGTCCCGGACCCGGTGGCTTAAACTCACGCTGGGCGTGTGTGCGTGCGTGCCCAAGATCCCGAGAGGAGAATGGAGGAGAGAGGATTGTGGCGTGGCCATCCCCCCTGGGGGGTGATTTCCTGCTTTCTGTCTCTCTGTCTCTCTCTGTCTGCCTGGTGAGCGCATGCGCCCTATAGCAAAAACCTCTCCAAAAAAAGAAAAAAATAAAAGAGATACTCACCTGCAGAAAACCAGCAATCAGCCACACACATTTTTTTGTATTTGAATCTACTTCACAAGCTGAAAGGAACTGTAAGTTCATAGGAAGCAAACTGGAACATCGGAAAGAGCATTCACTTTGAGGTTGCATGGGCTCGAGAGAGAGAGAGAAAGCATTCTATGGGGGATGGCCATACCACAATCTCTTCTGTTCTCTTCTCAAGACTTTGGGCACATATGCAGAAGCACCTAGTGTCCTTCTCAAGCCACGAGGTCCAGGACTCCAACTGTGAAGTTCGCCATGTGGGTATGTAGCCACCATGTGGGTATCTATACCACCAAGCCACCAGACCCATTTTTGCGGGCTGCAATCTCTGCTGCCAAGTTGTACTTTCCACTTGCAAATATGAAATAAACCTCGAAAGCACCATGGATGATATGAATCACCTTTAGATATTACTACGATTATCACCCGAGTGGGCAGCCTGTCTCTGATCTCTCTTTCCCCATGGCTAACTCATCCTTCCACACTGCCAACAGTGATCTTTATAAAACACAAATCTGCTCGTGACATTTCTCTACTTAAAAGGCTCCCTGCTGCCTGCAGAGCTGTGTCAGGAGCTCAGCGTGGCCCAGAAGGCCTCTTCCAGCTGGCGGGGACATTCCTTTCCTGCCAATGCTTTGGGCATTCCAGTTCTTTATGTTCACTCTTACATAAGATAGCTCCATAGCAAGAAGAGCAGCAGGGTGCCATAGCAGAACCTCCTGTATGGTAAAGTGGAAATAACTTAAAAAAAAAACTTTTTTTTTGACATTTTTTGCTTACTTTTTTTTTTTTTTCAGTAAAAAGACGTGGTAAAAATGAAGGGCTAGCCAGTACATGGTGGTTAAGGCTACTGGATTGCACATGGCCAAAAGTGTTGCTTGAGTCTTTTTTTTCACACCCCCTTTCCCTAGGGGTGGGGAGATGGCCACATTGCAATCCCTTCTCCATTCTCCTCTCGGGATCTCAGGCATGCATGTACACGTGCCCAGCCTGGGTTTTAGGCCACGAGGTGGGGGGTTCTAACAGTAGTTGGTCATGGTGGGAGTCTAGATCCTTAACCACCATGCCACCTGCTGGCCCCATGAGGTTGGAGTCTTTGACCTGGTGGCTTGAAAAACACACCTAGTTTGTGCACATAGTGCTCAAAATCCTCAGAGGAGAGTGGTGGATAAGAGAGTGTGGTGTGGCCATCCTCCCAGGGAGTGCTTTCTCACTGTCACCACCCAACTCTCTGGTAAGAACATGTGCCCTACAGCAAATTTTTCAAAAATTAAAATTTAAAAAGCAATGCAATTAAAAGCAATCTCCACACGCCATCATCTGACACAAGCAAAATTTAAAAATTTTTTAAAAATATTTTTCATTTTCTCTCAGAGACCTGGTATTTTAGCGGAGGATATCTTGTAGCCCTATTTGCAATTCCCCAAAGCATGATGCTCCTGCTTTTCCCTGGGATGCATCTCTT
>NW_006159897.1:1125568-1127674 GCF_000334495.1 Tupaia belangeri chinensis | reverse complement strand
TTTCCCTCCTTAAGGTAGTCATCCTTCGAATCCAGTTCAAATACTGCTCCTTTGTGAATTTACTCACCAAACCTCCTATACAATCCAATTTTCCTTCCTCAGAGCTCTGAAAACTGGGAGTATTTCTCTTTTATAGAGCCATTGTATTGCCTGTAGGTATTTATTTCTACAAAAAGAGACTGTGAGATCCTGTAGGCCAGGGTCCCCAATCTCTGAATCCCTGGTTCTTGGCTTAGTGTTTAGCTCCCAGTAATAACTCGGGAGTTTATTGCTGGTTTCATGAATGAATGATCAAAGTGTAGACCTCCCTGCTTTCTTCAGATCTTGCAGGAAAAACATGTTAATACTGGGTGCGCCTTCAGACAAGTAAGGCCCACAGTATGAGAGAGGAGCATGAAAGGAGGAAGGATTCCGAGAGGTAAATGTGTAGCAACATCCAGGTGTGACCTTCTCCCAAACAAGACTTCCACCACCCCAGCTCCGGGAACTACTTCTAGGATGGAGAGGAAGATAGTGATCAAGATGTGCTTTTCTCTGACTCGATTGAAGAGCTGTGCCCTCCTTTGACTTGTCAGGTCGTTCACAATCCAGTGTTCGCTTTTCTACTAGGGTTCAACATCTCGGTCTCATCCCTTCCTATTATAGTGACATCCAAATCTGGACTTGCCTACTGGATTCTGGGGAGAGCCAGAGCCCCAGTCCTCGGCCCAAGACGATTTCTCTGGTCGGGAAGGGTTTTTCCAGCTGCTGGGACCGCAACCCTGGCCAGCGCGCGGGGCTGAGCTCCACTCAGGGGGACCCAGGAGGCACCGCCCACGGTCGCCTGGGCGCGGCGCGCGGGGCCGGGCTGCGGTTGGCCACAAGAGGCATCCATCTTCCCGGACGAACCCGGCGTTTCCTCACCGGCTTGGGCGGGGGTGAGGGCGGAGAAGGTCACCGGGAAGACTTGCGCTGTCCACTCCGTGAGCCCTGCCCCGCCTCGCCGATCCCGGAGCGCCGCCCAGGCCGCGGCAGCCCACAGATCGCTCGCTGGGCGCCCGCGAAAGCCGAGTGCGCGCCGGTAAGTTTGCGGCCGCCGGGGGCGCGGCTGCCCGGGTGTGCGCGAGTGTGCCTGTCGCCGGCGGCCTCCTGGGGGCAGCAACGCAAAGCGGGACGCGGAGAAAGAGACAGCCTCGCACACGGTGGCCAAGGAAGCAGAGGCCCCTCGCGGTGCCGGCTGTGGAGACCTAAACTCCGCTGAGGCTGCGCCCAGGGCGCGTTCGAGTGTCTCAGCAGCCACCCTCTTGCCAGCAGAAGGGACTCGCTTGAGGGTGGCGATTCCTTTTGCCTGCCCTGGAGGTAGTAGCAGCGCTTGCCGGAGGAGAAGCGGCGACCACCAGAGCAGCATCTTCAGCCCGGGCGGGACCACTGCGCGTCGGAGCCGGCGGCTGCAAGCAGGAAGGGAGGGTCGCGGCGCCCGAGCTGGGCGCGTTCCTCCGCGCCCGCCCTTCGCAGCTGGCCCTGCCCCGGGCGCCGGGTGCGGGTCTCTAACAATGGTGTGGAGCGCCGGCGCAAGCCCCGCGTCCGCCCAGCGGTCGTAGAGGAAGTGGCCCGACTCCCGGTGGGGTGGGCAGGGAGACGCCCCCCACCGCTCGCTCGCTGGAGTTTGACTGCGCGACCCGCCTCTCCGGCCCCGAGCCCAGGGCTCCCCTCGGGATCACAGACGGCAGCTCCGTCCCGAGAGTATGGTGCCGGCGCCCGGGTTAATCTAGTCTTGTGCTCGCCTCTTTTTTTCCTCCTCCTTCTCTCCCTCCTTTTTTCCCCTCCTGTGGGTGCTGCCTCTGGGTTCCTGGCGTGTGGGAGTACAACTCTCCGCCTTAACCAAGGAGACCGGTTTGCAACCACTGAACAGAACTTGCCCATTGAAAGCAAACCCGGAACAGCTGGATAATGTCCACCCCCACCAGATTCAAAAAGGACAAAGAGATCATAGCCGAGTATGAAAGTCAAGTCAAAGGTAAGGATGGGAGCGGCTGCCTTGCTCCTTTTGTGTGCGTTCTTGTCATTGTGCTGGTGGAGTTTCGTTTGGAACTTGGGGTCTGGAGGAGGTGGTGAGGAACACAGACA
>NW_006159897.1:1075757-1124635 GCF_000334495.1 Tupaia belangeri chinensis | reverse complement strand
CCAGCCAAGGCTTCCTTCCCAAAGCCAGTCCTAGTCTCGTCAAAGCCACAGGGAGCTGGAAACGGGGTGGCTTTCCCCAGCTACTAGTTCGCACCTCCAACAGGGAGAAAACTGGCTTTAACTAATCATCCTCTGCGGGGGTCACTTAACATGGGCAGGCAGACAGCGCTGTGATTCCTGCCCCGTTATCATCAGCGTGATGTTCTGTTTAAATGATATTCTTTTCACAACGCAATTGTTTATGGAGTCATCTTTTTGGTAAAGTCTGAACACCAAGTAGTCTACAGCCACACTGAGTGCAAAGAACGGCACACGTTTACACTGTTCATTATTCATTTGTTAGGGCAAGTCCCCCTTTTATGAAGTAGTTCACTAAAAACCTGGCAGTTAAACCAAGCAGTGACTAGTGGAATCTGACTCCTCCTTTATAATGGGCCAGAATTCAGTGCCATCTTTCACACTCACAGGAGAAAATTGCCTTATCATTTGCTGGAAGCCACTTGCATGTAAAAGGGAGGTTTGGGTATTTGAGTAGTTGCAGTCTATTTATATCACCAACTAATGAAGAAAAGCTAACTAAGGTTGATTAATTATTTTTTTTCCATTCCTTTGTGTTGACAAAATATATTTTCCCTCAGTACAAGTATTTTCTTTTGCTTCTATAACTGTTGAATAAACACATGTTTGTTGGGTCTTTTTCTCCTCTTTTGTGGTCTCTCAAGGGTGGCTTTCCTGATTTAGACAATGGATGGACTGTGGAGATGCTGCTGTTCTTTAGCATGGTCTATGCAAAGTTCATAAAGATTGTTATGTGGACACTTGTTTTTATCCATACATAATCTTATTAAAGGGCTGCTGAGAAAGGCATTACTGTACTTAGCTTGGGAAAGGCAGGAGCAGCCTGAGCGTTCTTTTGTGTGGTCAAGTTGTGAAAATGCCTAGAGTCCTGAGAGGACCTGGTAGGGAATCCTGTATCACCCGGGCGTGAATCGGACCCACTCATCACGGCCATGACAAATACTACATGAAGCCCAGGGACTTAGGTTTCCTTTAGGCTGACCCCTATCATGGAACTAAGCTAACCATGACTCAGGAAATACAGATTTTTATCTGCCTGAAAATAAGGTAATTATACTTACAGGAACTTGTTACATCAATATGGAAGTTCTGTTAGCATAGAAGTAATTTTTTTTTAAGCCAGGTAAACTTTCTAATGAGGTTAACCTTCCTTTTCTTAAATGAGTTCAACATTGAATACAGCCTAAAACATTTCATTCTAAGGCAGTCGTGCTCAGAATCACCATTTCTGTGTACAATTTTCCCACATGGCTCTTTGTGGCAGGTCTTCAAGGAGTGGTAGTCTGGTTTTCTTCCTACCTGGAGTGCTGATTGGCAAAATGCATACCCAAAGTGCTAGTTTAATAATCTCTGCCTTAAGGTCATTTGCCCATTATCAAGTACTTAATTGAAAAATAGTCTTTTGATTAATTTCTCCCAGTGTACTGATTCTGTAGGTATGTGGTTACTTGTATGCTTGTGTATATATACACCTTATCCACTGATTAAAATCTATTAGATGGGGGCCAGCAAGTGACTTGGTGGTTTAGGGACTGGACTCATGGCCAGCTGCAGTTCAAAATCTAGACCTGGCGGTTTGAAAATCACACTGGGTGCATGTGTATGTGTGTCTAAAATTACGAGAGAGGAATGGAGGAGAAGGGATTACGGCATGGCCATCCCTCCCAAGGGGATGATTTCTCACTTTCTCTCTCACTGTCTCTGTCTCTTTGCCATAGGGCAAAAAATTTAAAAACAAGCAAGCAAACACTATTAGATGGAATGTGTTCCAATGTGTTTATCAAATTTAATAAAAAAATTTTTGAATGTGGCAAAAATAATTTTTGCAACTGATTTTTTAACTTTTTTCCTATTCCCTTCAGCCCCTTTCCCTCACACACACCTGACAGAGAATACTTTAGATGCTCTAGGACTCTTCACTGTATCTGCCCTGCCTTTACCTTCCCCTGCAATACTTACACATTTTGTGTCTAACCTAGATGGTTACATCCATATTGTAAGTAGGGGACTAGGCTAATACACTGGAATCAGATCATATATACATTAAATGGAACAAATTTACCCATACTTTTTTTTTTTTTTTTTTTTGGGGGGGGTTTTTGCTATAGAGCATGTGTGCTCACCAGAAAGATTAGAGAGACAGAGAGACAGGAAGCGAGAAATCACCCCCCAAGGGGGATGGCCATGCCACTTCTCTATTCTTCTCTTGGGATCTTGGGCACACATGCACACACGCCCTGCGTGAGTTTAAGCTGCTGGTCTGGGATTTGAACCACGCTCAACTACATGGTAGTCCAGCGACATAGCCATTGTGCTAACTGCTGGTCCCTCACCTGTACTTCCAAGCAAATCAAAAAGGAAGTGCAGGAGATGTGACAGTTAAATAGGGCATGAGGCCAGCTGTCCTATGCAGAGAGAGTAGGCCCTTTCATAAGGATGACGTGGGAGGCAAGACCCTGGCTTTCCGTTTCATCCTGAGTGCCTCTTTAAAGGGTGAACATCCTACCCTAGCAAAGTGCGAGGCCAGTGTTTAAAGATAGGTGCTTCTGAAACAGCCTACTCTTAATTCCAGCCAGCTACTTCATATGGTGATAAACAAAAGAAATGGATCTAATTCTATTGCTAAAGGGAAACCTGGTTGTGTTAGACTCATTGAGACCATAAGTCTGTTTCTAGTGAATGAAGCCATATGTATTGGATTATAGGTGACAGATGATTTCAAGTCATTTTGCTTATATGCTTTTTTATTATTTGCCTTCCAATGTAGAACCTAATTTTCCGGAGTATTATTCTTTCTTACTGTCTCCCATTTCCCCGATCATTACATTTATCTCAGAATATCTGAAATAATGTTCCGATGTAAAAGAAGGACTCCAGGTATGGGATTTTGCCTGGCTGCCTGCATAGGTTTTAGGGATCTGATTTCATAAAGCTATTTAAAAAATAATTTAAATAATTTTAAAAATAATGCTTATTTTAAAAAATTTATTATTATTTTTTAATTTGATCAGAGAGAGGGAAAGGAAGAGAAGAGAAAGCAAGCTGCCAGGTCTGGGACTCTATATACTATAGTCTGCCATGTGGGAGTTCAGTGTTCTAACCACTATCCTACCTGCTAGCCCGTGAGGCTATTGTTACCTGTGGAAAGAATAATCTCTTGTGATAATGTGTACAGGTCATTTTATGTGGAAGACTATGAACTGATCTAGTTAGATGCATCATTTTGGACAAACCATTTAGCTTCTCTTAGGATTTTGGTTTTCTTATCTATATGATAAGGATTTCAGATTTTGTTAATCCTAAAGGTCTTCGAATCTATTTGAAGGCCTATGCCATTCACAATAATCACTTTGTAAAATTCTCAAACTTTTCCCATTTTCTCTTGTCTCTCCTGTTTTGAAGGGAATCATCTTTGCTTTCATTTTTTTTTCATAATGAGTTCATAAACAGTTTATCAGTTGAGTTCTTGGGAAATTAAATGTAATGCAATCAAGAATACAAAACAAAAACAAAAACAAAAACAAAACAGGGGCCAGCAGGTGGCGTGGTGGTTAATGGCTATGGACTCCCACATGGCTGACTGTGGTTCAAGTCCCAGACCTGGCAGTTTGCTTTCTCACTTTCCTTCTCTCTCTCTGTCCCTGTCTGGTCAAATTTAAATAAATAAATAAAGTTTAAACAATTTCTTAAAGAAATACAGAAAAACAGTAATGAAAACCATGTTCAGAGAAGTATAGCACAAAAATGTAAAATGGGCAGAAATGGAAATTGTTTAAGTAGTTAAAGAATGGATATATTTAAGTCAGGGGAAAAAAAAGACCTCACACATCAATTTAAAAGGAATATATAAACTAGGACTATAGCGACTAACCATTTCATACATGATGTTCAATTTCCCAAATACTTAGAATCAAGAGAAATAAATCTCTTGCTTGTGTATGTTATTAAAAAAAACCCAAAAAACAAACAAACAAACAAACAAACAAAATGTATCTGAAACCCAAACCAGTTGACCACACTTCTTATAATCATCTTTTACCAAAAACTTGGTGGTGGAAGATATTGGTTCATTGGCTATAGAAAGTTTGAGGATTATCTGAGGATTTTAGTGAGCTATGTAATTTTTGTATTCTGCAACAAAAATATTGTAGAGCTACCTATATGGAAACTGGGGGAACTACAGGACATCTTGTATGAGGTAGAACCCATGGATGAGAGGTCATGTTTGTTTTTAATAATGTGTGTTGTTAGTTGGTAAGAACTGACAGCTTGATTTGCCGTGTTTTCCTAGGGATAGCCCCATACTCCTCTGTGTACAACATGCACAGGAAGTGCCAAGAAAGTCTGTTGTCTGAAAATCAAATAGTACATTTTGGCAGCAGATAGAACATGAAGAAATGCCAATTTAATTTGGTATGACCCTGATATCATCCCATAAGTTTTAATAGGGAAATTAAAAGTGCTCCTGTCACTAATATGAAGCCTGCATCTATATCCAGTGTTTTGTTTTTGTTTTTGTTTTTTGTTTTGAGAAGTTTGTGGTATAGGGTGTGTGTGCTCACCAGAAAGACAGAGACAGACAGACAGAAAGCGAGAAATCACCCCCCAGGGGGGATGGCCACGCCTCAATCCCTTCTCCTCCATTCTCTTCTTAGGATCTTGGGCACGCACGCACACCCGCCTGGCATGAGTTTAAGCCACCAGGTCCAGGACTTGAACCGCGGTCGGCTACATGGGAGTTCAGTGACATAGCCATTACACTAACTGCTGTTCCCTACATCCAGTGTTCTTTTATCTAACCTCAAATTAAAAGAGCAACAATTTAAATTATGAATTGAAACTGTTGATGGAATTAGCCAACTCTGTAGAAATAATTATAAATGCAGTTTATTCCTAAGTATGAACATGATCAGCCTGGAGAAAGACAAGTGTGTTTCTCGGGGTGCTGAGACATAGTGGTTCCTTTAATATAGTTCTGAGCATTGGAGAGTTGTCAATCAGCATAATTAGTCTTTTACATTGGTCTAGCCCATCTGGAAATGGAGGCTTATAGGTTATAGGTGAGTTTGAAATTCTTAGATTAGTAATTGGCTAAAGAAAATCACAAGTCTTGGGGGCCAGCAGGTGGTGTGGTGGTTAAGGTGTTGGACTTCCATATGGCTGACTATGGCTTGAGTCCCAGACCTGGTAGCTGACTTTCACACTCCCCCTACCCCTCCTCACCTCTCTTTGGTGAGCATACATGCCCTGTAGCAAATTTAAATATAATAATAATGATAAATAAAATTAAATAAATAATTCTTTTAAAAAAAAGAAAGAAAAAAAAATCACAAGTCTCTGTTCCTAAAAGAAATCAGCAAAGGAGTAATAAGGCTTACTATGCATTATGAAACCACTATGCCGGGACCAGCAGTTAGAGTAATGGCTATGTCGCTGGACTCTCATGTAGTCCACCGGGATTCGAGTCCCAGACCTGGTGGCTTAAACTCACACTGGGCGCATGTGCATGCGTGCCCAAGATCCTGAGAGGAGAATGGAGGAGAAGAGATTGTGGCGTGGCCATCTCCTCTGGAGGGCTGCTTCTCACTTTCTGTCTGTCTCTCTCTCTCTGTCTTTCTGGCGAGTGCACGCACCCTAAAGCAAACCCACCCCCACAAAAGACATCACTTGGGAGAAATTTTTGAGCAAAACATGCTCTTCTGAAGCACAATAAAGGTTGGAATATGATACAGATGGTAAATCTCATATCTAATAACCTGGACTGCTTTGCCTAGTCCTATGCTGTAAACCTTCTGTCTCAGGTTTTAGAGGCTACTGTGTTGCAGGACTTTTGATGATTTGTTTGTTTGTTTTTGCACTAGGGCACATGTGTTCTCTGGAGAGAGAATGATAAAGAGCCCTCCCCTCCCGCCCCCAGGGAAGACGACCATGCTGCAGTCCCTTCTCTCAGGATTTTGGGCACGTGCACACACATGCCCAGTGTGTGTACAAGCCACTGGGTCCCAGACTTGAACTACTCAGTTAGTTATGTGGGATCTAGCTGCCTTAACCGTCATGCCTCCTGACTGGCTCTAGAGCTACTATGTTAATTGATCAGATCTTTTTCTCATTTTATTCATGCTACCTATTTTCACTTTAAGTCAGAAAACCAAGAATTGAGATAAAGAAAAGGAATTACAATAAATCAAATGCCTACTCCATCTATTTTTGGTACAGTAGTTTGAATGTGCAAGTTGGGCTTAGAGTCAGGTATGTGAAAGTATTTCTATTTGTTGGTTCAGAGTTATTTTGAATTTATTGACAGCATATATTTGCTCTCAAGTTGCTATCTCATGCTGGGAAGAAATTGAACGTGGTGTCTAAGAGCAGGAACTGTGCCGTGAGTCGTTTAGCCTTGCCACCAATTAGAGATGTGTCCTCTAAGATTCAATCTTTTCATCTGTACAATAGGGATAATAATAGTACTTGACCTTACTGTCTTTGTTAGGCTGCCATGAAGAGATTTGTGGGAAGCACTTATCACAGGCTTGGCACATGACAAATAGTCCATAAATGTTCATTTTGGTTTCCTTTATATCTCAACAGCTTCTTGCTACCTTTTGGTTTAGATGGGAATTTTAAATTCAAATGCATAATTGCTGATCTTGCTGCCTAAATAGTTTCCAAAGTGGACAAATCTTGAATTATCCTGAGAAAGTACTGTATACTTTTAGAGCGAGTTTTATGGTGGAATTTAAAAGGGAAATATGATAGGCAAACCAGATTCCAGCTTCTTACAAGATGGATTTTATATTAAATTATTATCTTATCCCAGTATAAGTTACAAAGCCTAAAAACATATTTCTTGGACTTGGGCTACCATGTGTTTGCTTACATCTTGTGTTTTATTGCTTTTTAAATAATTATTTCATTTTAATCATTATTATTATTTTAATTTGCTAAAGGACACTTGTGCTGACCAGGGACAGAGAGAGAGAGAGAGGGAGAGAAAGTGAGAAAGAAGCCGCCAGGTCCAGGACTTGAACCACGGTCAGCCATGTGAGAGTCCAGCGCCCCAACCACCATGCCATCTGCACCACCATGCCATCTGCTGGCCTCACAAAAAAACTGTGTTTTTTTTGGAGAGGTTTTTGCTATAGGGTGCGTGTGCTTGCCAGAGAGACAGAGAGAGACAAAGAGACAGAAAGTGACAAATCAACCCCCAGGGGGATGACCATGCTGCAATCCCTTCTACTCCGTTCTCCTATCGGGATCTTGGGCACGCACGCACACGTGCCCGGCGTGAGTTTAAGCCACTGGGTCTGGGACTCGAACTGTGGTCAACTACATGGGAGTTCAGCAACATAGCCATTACACCAACTGCTGGTCCCAACACAACTTGTGTTTTAAATGTTCTCTATCTCTCTTGAGTGATACTATATGGAAAATGAAAACAATGTGTAGTTCAGTCAGTGGATTTAATTTTATCTGTAGATGAAGAGTCTTCTGACATCAGATAAAGTCACTTATTAAATTTCATAGTCTAGAGAAGAATGTATTTTTTTAAAAAATCAATGTATAGGACTGGCCCAGCAGCCCAGAGACTATATCCTGTACATAGGGAGCTGGATCCCATATGACTGACTGTGAGCTGAATCCTGGCTCCTGCAGCTTGAAAAACATACCTGATGCATGTGTGTGTGTGTGTGTGTGCGCGCCTCAAATGCTAACGGGATGGAGGCATGGGAAGAAGGGGATTGTGGCATGGCCATGCTCACTGAGGGTTACTTTATCTCTTTCTCATATGTGTGCAATGTGCTCACATAACCTGTGGCAATTAAAAAAAATCAATGTAGAAATGAAAATTCACTTATAATTACTAAGTTCTACTTCACTAGAAAGCACTTTGATATTAGAAATCATTGTCTATGACATCTCTCACAAATTTTCATATAGGACTGTATTAGACATTTATTGAATGAATAGTGTAATAGTTTAGACTAAAAATTACTTTGTAGTGCAAATGAACATGGTAGTCATTCAAAATTACCTTGGTGTCTAAATATTATCACAAAATTAAGTTGAAAACAATTGGAATGTCTAACAGTGGGCAATGGTTCATTACATTCCACTGAGAAACGGTTAACTAACTTGTGTACATGGGCTATTTTGCAGTCATTAGAATTGGTTTTGGAAGAGCATTTTATGATATGGTAAATTATTTTTCAATAAATGAAAAAAAAAAGTTGATGAAGCCAGCAGGTGGTACAGAGGGTAAGGCAGCTAGATTCCACGTGGCCGACTATGTGGTTCGAGTCTTGGACATGGTGGCTTGAAAAACATGCTGCCACAGGGACCAGCAGTTAGCATAATGGCTATGTCGCTGGACTCCCACGTAATCGACCGCGGTTCGCATCCCGAACCCAATGGCTTAAAACTCACACCGGGCGCGTGGGCGTGCATGCCGAGGATCCCGAGAGAATGGAGGAGAAGGGATCGTGGCGTGGCCATCCCCCCTGGGGGGTGATTTCTCACTTTCTGCCTCTCCGTCTCTCTCTGTCTGTCTGGCGAGCGCATGTGCCCAATAGTGAAAACCTCTCAAAAAAAAAACGTGGTGCCACACGTGTGTGCCCACAATCCAGAGGCGTGAATGAAGAAGTAATTGCAGCATGGCCATCCTCTTAGGGGGTGATTTCCCACTTTTGCCCTCTCTCTTTCTCACTCTTCAGTGAGCATATAGGCCCTAAAACTTAAATAATAAAAAGGTGTTGAAATAGTGATTGCAGATAATGGTAATAACTGCAGCTCACAGTATTGAGCACTCACAATGTGCCGGCGTTGCTGTGGCTGCTTACATGGGAACACTGAGCTTTATAGGTACTTGCAAGCTATAATACACAGCAGGAGAGAATTCTGGTCGTTTTCCCTGCTCGGAGTATTGATAGTTCGTACTTCCTGTATTTTTCTACCACGGTATATACCTGGCCCTTGGTGAATTTTCAGGCTGAATGCAGAACTCTCATTTTCAGCTCTACTGTCTTTGAGGATAGGAGTGGGCAAGGTAAATTTAAACATAAGTTAGTCTCTGGTTTGACCCCTGGATAATCACATTTGTCTATAAGACAATTCCGAACTTCTTATTTGCATACAACTCATTGATTGATGTATTTGATTTTCCCTTCCTTTGAGTTCAGCTAACATGTGGGAGTGTGTGTGTGTGTGTGTGTGTGTGTGTGAGAGAGAGAGAGAGAGAGAGAGAGAGAGAGAATAAGTTCCCTTCACTTCTGGCTGCCTTCTTTCTTATGTATCAATACAAAGAGTATAGAAAATGTTTATTTACAATTTAAAGAATAATAGTAACGTGAACATCTTGGTACCAACTATGCAAATTAAGAAGTAGACCAGTATCGGGACCAGCAGATGGCGTGATGGCTACATCACTGGACTCCCACATAGTCGACCATGGTTCGAGTCCCAGATCTGGTGGCTTAAACTCATGCTGGGCGTGTGTGCGTGCATGCCCAAGATCCCAAGAGGAGAATGGGAAGAGAAGTGATTGCGGTGTGGCCATCCCCCCTGGAGGGGGTATTGCTCGCTTTCCCTCTCTCTGTCTCTCTCTGTCTTTCTGGTGAGCGCATGTACCCTGTAGAAAAAACCTCTCCAAAAGAAAGTAGAACAGTATCAGTATTTAGAAATCCCCATGTATGCCCCTTTCCTGACGAATCTTCCTTCCTCCCAATAATTTTGAATTTAGTTAATATTTATCATTCTTTTGTTTTCATTAACGCTTTATTATAGTTTTTATTCATGATAGAGAGCCATGTGCACACAACAGAAGCACCCCTGCTGAGTTCGGTCATGCCATGATCACCTTCCCGCAGCCCTCCAGCTCATCAGGATCTTGGGCATGCACATGCAAGCTTCACATATTTTTCAGGACTTTTGGGGAATCTGAATCAGCAGTCAGTCATGTGCCTCCCTAGCACTGCAGTTAAATTTTGCTACCATCTGTGCCAGCAGGCTAGTTCATAACAGTCATTTCCATGAACTTTTAAAAGACTCCTCATACTTGCTGGGTCATAAAGAATATGCGTGTTCAACTTTACCAAGTAATGTCAAACTTTTCTCAAAGCAGTTGGTATTTATTTATAGTCTTCGCAGCAGGGGATGAGTTTCACATCCTGCATGATCTATTACTTAAGGTAAGGGCTAAGCCGTTGTAATAAAAACGACCTCCTAAATGGACTGAAATGTAGAGATATTTCTTTCTTTCTCATGCTCACAGTCTGGAGGTTATGATCCAGGCCACCAGGACAGCTTTGCCCCCATTAAATTATTCAGCTTTTTTCCATCTGTGGTTCTGCCATCACTGAGAGCACTGAATTGTCTACCTTCTTGAAACTGGATCTTAAGTATGTCCATGTTCTGGCTTGTCAGAAGGAAAATGAGTCTTGAAGAGCACATATCCAGAGTTTTAAAGCTCAGGCAATTCATAGTACTCATAATTTCTACTGACTTAACTGCTAGAACCTAATCACATGGCCTCCTCTTCTGCAGGGGAGGCTGGGAAATGTAGTTTATGTGGATAGCCCAGGTATAATTTCCAGGTATAATTTCATCATGGCAGGACAGAAAAGATTTTGGTAGTCAACCAACAGTTGCCATGAAGACAGGGATTTTGTTTTTTGTTTTTTTGTTTTTGTTTTGAGAGGCAAGTTTTCTTTGTGTGTGTACACACACACACACACACACACACACACATGATTTGTTTGTTTGTTTTTGCACTAGGGCACATGTGTTCTCTGGAGAGAGAATGATAAAGAGCCCTCCCCTCCCGCCCCCAGGGAAGACGACCATGCTGCAGTCCCTTCTCTCAGGATTTTGGGCACGTGCACACACATGCCCAGTGTGTGTACAAGCCACTGGGTCCCAGACTTGAACTACTCAGTTAGTTATGTGGGATCTAGCTGCCTTAACCGTCATGCCTCCTGACTGGCTCTAGAGCTACTATGTTAATTGATCAGATCTTTTTCTCATTTTATTCATGCTACCTATTTTCACTTTAAGTCAGAAAACCAAGAATTGAGATAAAGAAAAGGAATTACAATAAATCAAATGCCTACTCCATCTATTTTTGGTACAGTAGTTTGAATGTGCAAGTTGGGCTTAGAGTCAGGTATGTGAAAGTATTTCTATTTGTTGGTTCAGAGTTATTTTGAATTTATTGACAGCATATATTTGCTCTCAAGTTGCTATCTCATGCTGGGAAGAAATTGAACGTGGTGTCTAAGAGCAGGAACTGTGCCGTGAGTCGTTTAGCCTTGCCACCAATTAGAGATGTGTCCTCTAAGATTCAATCTTTTCATCTGTACAATAGGGATAATAATAGTACTTGACCTTACTGTCTTTGTTAGGCTGCCATGAAGAGATTTGTGGGAAGCACTTATCACAGGCTTGGCACATGACAAATAGTCCATAAATGTTCATTTTGGTTTCCTTTATATCTCAACAGCTTCTTGCTACCTTTTGGTTTAGATGGGAATTTTAAATTCAAATGCATAATTGCTGATCTTGCTGCCTAAATAGTTTCCAAAGTGGACAAATCTTGAATTATCCTGAGAAAGTACTGTATACTTTTAGAGCGAGTTTTATGGTGGAATTTAAAAGGGAAATATGATAGGCAAACCAGATTCCAGCTTCTTACAAGATGGATTTTATATTAAATTATTATCTTATCCCAGTATAAGTTACAAAGCCTAAAAACATATTTCTTGGACTTGGGCTACCATGTGTTTGCTTACATCTTGTGTTTTATTGCTTTTTAAATAATTATTTCATTTTAATCATTATTATTATTTTAATTTGCTAAAGGACACTTGTGCTGACCAGGGACAGAGAGAGAGAGAGAGGGAGAGAAAGTGAGAAAGAAGCCGCCAGGTCCAGGACTTGAACCACGGTCAGCCATGTGAGAGTCCAGCGCCCCAACCACCATGCCATCTGCACCACCATGCCATCTGCTGGCCTCACAAAAAAACTGTGTTTTTTTTGGAGAGGTTTTTGCTATAGGGTGCGTGTGCTTGCCAGAGAGACAGAGAGAGACAAAGAGACAGAAAGTGACAAATCAACCCCCAGGGGGATGACCATGCTGCAATCCCTTCTACTCCGTTCTCCTATCGGGATCTTGGGCACGCACGCACACGTGACCGGCGTGAGTTTAAGCCACTGGGTCTGGGACTCGAACTGTGGTCAACTACATGGGAGTTCAGCAACATAGCCATTACACCAACTGCTGGTCCCAACACAACTTGTGTTTTAAATGTTCTCTATCTCTCTTGAGTGATACTATATGGAAAATGAAAACAATGTGTAGTTCAGTCAGTGGATTTAATTTTATCTGTAGATGAAGAGTCTTCTGACATCAGATAAAGTCACTTATTAAATTTCATAGTCTAGGGAAGAATGTATTTTTTTTAAAAATCAATGTATAGGACTGGCCCAGCAGCCCAGAGACTATATCCTGTACATAGGGAGCTGGATCCCATATGACTGACTGTGAGCTGAATCCTGGCTCCTGCAGCTTGAAAAACATACCTGATGCATGTGTGTGTGTGTGTGTGTGCGCGCCTCAAATGCTAACGGGATGGAGGCATGGGAAGAAGGGGATTGTGGCATGGCCATGCTCACTGAGGGTTACTTTATCTCTTTCTCATATGTGTGCAATGTGCTCACATAACCTGTGGCAATTAAAAAAAATCAATGTAGAAATGAAAATTCACTTATAATTACTAAGTTCTACTTCACTAGAAAGCACTTTGATATTAGAAATCATTGTCTATGACATCTCTCACAAATTTTCATATAGGACTGTATTAGACATTTATTGAATGAATAGTGTAATAGTTTAGACTAAAAATTACTTTGTAGTGCAAATGAACATGGTAGTCATTCAAAATTACCTTGGTGTCTAAATATTATCACAAAATTAAGTTGAAAACAATTGGAATGTCTAACAGTGGGCAATGGTTCATTACATTCCACTGAGAAACGGTTAACTAACTTGTGTACATGGGCTATTTTGCAGTCATTAGAATTGGTTTTGGAAGAGCATTTTATGATATGGTAAATTATTTTTCAATAAATGAAAAAAAAAAGTTGATGAAGCCAGCAGGTGGTACAGAGGGTAAGGCAGCTAGATTCCACGTGGCCGACTATGTGGTTCGAGTCTTGGACATGGTGGCTTGAAAAACATGCTGCCACAGGGACCAGCAGTTAGCATAATGGCTATGTCGCTGGACTCCCACGTAATCGACCGCGGTTCGCATCCCGAACCCAATGGCTTAAAACTCACACCGGGCGCGTGGGCGTGCATGCCGAGGATCCCGAGAGAATGGAGGAGAAGGGATCCTGGCGTGGCCATCCCCCCTGGGGGGTGATTTCTCACTTTCTGCCTCTCCGTCTCTCTCTGTCTGTCTGGCGAGCGCATGTGCCCAATAGTGAAAACCTCTCAAAAAAAAAACGTGGTGCCACACGTGTGTGCCCACAATCCAGAGGCGTGAATGAAGAAGTAATTGCAGCATGGCCATCCTCTTAGGGGGTGATTTCCCACTTTTGCCCTCTCTCTTTCTCACTCTTCAGTGAGCATATAGGCCCTAAAACTTAAATAATAAAAAGGTGTTGAAATAGTGATTGCAGATAATGGTAATAACTGCAGCTCACAGTATTGAGCACTCACAATGTGCCGGCGTTGCTGTGGCTGCTTACATGGGAACACTGAGCTTTATAGGTACTTGCAAGCTATAATACACAGCAGGAGAGAATTCTGGTCGTTTTCCCTGCTCGGAGTATTGATAGTTCGTACTTCCTGTATTTTTCTACCACGGTATATACCTGGCCCTTGGTGAATTTTCAGGCTGAATGCAGAACTCTCATTTTCAGCTCTACTGTCTTTGAGGATAGGAGTGGGCAAGGTAAATTTAAACATAAGTTAGTCTCTGGTTTGACCCCTGGATAATCACATTTGTCTATAAGACAATTCCGAACTTCTTATTTGCATACAACTCATTGATTGATGTATTTGATTTTCCCTTCCTTTGAGTTCAGCTAACATGTGGGAGTGTGTGTGTGTGTGTGTGTGTGTGTGTGAGAGAGAGAGAGAGAGAGAGAGAATAAGTTCCCTTCACTTCTGGCTGCCTTCTTTCTTATGTATCAATACAAAGAGTATAGAAAATGTTTATTTACAATTTAAAGAATAATAGTAACGTGAACATCTTGGTACCAACTATGCAAATTAAGAAGTAGACCAGTATCGGGACCAGCAGATGGCGTGATGGCTACATCACTGGACTCCCACATAGTCGACCATGGTTCGAGTCCCAGATCTGGTGGCTTAAACTCATGCTGGGCGTGTGTGCGTGCATGCCCAAGATCCCAAGAGGAGAATGGGAAGAGAAGTGATTGCGGTGTGGCCATCCCCCCTGGAGGGGGTATTGCTCGCTTTCCCTCTCTCTGTCTCTCTCTGTCTTTCTGGTGAGCGCATGTACCCTGTAGAAAAAACCTCTCCAAAAGAAAGTAGAACAGTATCAGTATTTAGAAATCCCCATGTATGCCCCTTTCCTGACGAATCTTCCTTCCTCCCAATAATTTTGAATTTAGTTAATATTTATCATTCTTTTGTTTTCATTAACGCTTTATTATAGTTTTTATTCATGATAGAGAGCCATGTGCACACAACAGAAGCACCCCTGCTGAGTTCGGTCATGCCATGATCACCTTCCCGCAGCCCTCCAGCTCATCAGGATCTTGGGCATGCACATGCAAGCTTCACATATTTTTCAGGACTTTTGGGGAATCTGAATCAGCAGTCAGTCATGTGCCTCCCTAGCACTGCAGTTAAATTTTGCTACCATCTGTGCCAGCAGGCTAGTTCATAACAGTCATTTCCATGAACTTTTAAAAGACTCCTCATACTTGCTGGGTCATAAAGAATATGCGTGTTCAACTTTACCAAGTAATGTCAAACTTTTCTCAAAGCAGTTGGTATTTATTTATAGTCTTCGCAGCAGGGGATGAGTTTCACATCCTGCATGATCTATTACTTAAGGTAAGGGCTAAGCCGTTGTAATAAAAACGACCTCCTAAATGGACTGAAATGTAGAGATATTTCTTTCTTTCTCATGCTCACAGTCTGGAGGTTATGATCCAGGCCACCAGGACAGCTTTGCCCCCATTAAATTATTCAGCTTTTTTCCATCTGTGGTTCTGCCATCACTGAGAGCACTGAATTGTCTACCTTCTTGAAACTGGATCTTAAGTATGTCCATGTTCTGGCTTGTCAGAAGGAAAATGAGTCTTGAAGAGCACATATCCAGAGTTTTAAAGCTCAGGCAATTCATAGTACTCATAATTTCTACTGACTTAACTGCTAGAACCTAATCACATGGCCTCCTCTTCTGCAGGGGAGGCTGGGAAATGTAGTTTATGTGGATAGCCCAGGTATAATTTCCAGGTATAATTTCATCATGGCAGGACAGAAAAGATTTTGGTAGTCAACCAACAGTTGCCATGAAGACAGGGATTTTGTTTTTTGTTTTTTTGTTTTTGTTTTGAGAGGCAAGTTTTCTTTGTGTGTGTACACACACACACACACACACACACACACACATTTGTCTATAAGACAATTCCGAACTTCTTATTTGCATACAACTCATTGATTGATGTATTTGATTTTCCCTTCCTTTGAGTTCAGCTAACATGTGGGAGTGTGTGTGTGTGTGTGTGTGTGTGTGAGAGAGAGAGAGAGAGAGAGAGAGAGAGAGAATAAGTTCCCTTCACTTCTGGCTGCCTTCTTTCTTATGTATCAATACAAAGAGTATAGAAAATGTTTATTTACAATTTAAAGAATAATAGTAACGTGAACATCTTGGTACCAACTATGCAAATTAAGAAGTAGACCAGTATCGGGACCAGCAGATGGCGTGATGGCTACATCACTGGACTCCCACATAGTCGACCATGGTTCGAGTCCCAGATCTGGTGGCTTAAACTCATGCTGGGCGTGTGTGCGTGCATGCCCAAGATCCCAAGAGGAGAATGGGAAGAGAAGTGATTGCGGTGTGGCCATCCCCCCTGGAGGGGGTATTGCTCGCTTTCCCTCTCTCTGTCTCTCTCTGTCTTTCTGGTGAGCGCATGTACCCTGTAGAAAAAACCTCTCCAAAAGAAAGTAGAACAGTATCAGTATTTAGAAATCCCCATGTATGCCCCTTTCCTGACGAATCTTCCTTCCTCCCAATAATTTTGAATTTAGTTAATATTTATCATTCTTTTGTTTTCATTAACGCTTTATTATAGTTTTTATTCATGATAGAGAGCCATGTGCACACAACAGAAGCACCCCTGCTGAGTTCGGTCATGCCATGATCACCTTCCCGCAGCCCTCCAGCTCATCAGGATCTTGGGCATGCACATGCAAGCTTCACATATTTTTCAGGACTTTTGGGGAATCTGAATCAGCAGTCAGTCATGTGCCTCCCTAGCACTGCAGTTAAATTTTGCTACCATCTGTGCCAGCAGGCTAGTTCATAACAGTCATTTCCATGAACTTTTAAAAGACTCCTCATACTTGCTGGGTCATAAAGAATATGCGTGTTCAACTTTACCAAGTAATGTCAAACTTTTCTCAAAGCAGTTGGTATTTATTTATAGTCTTCGCAGCAGGGGATGAGTTTCACATCCTGCATGATCTATTACTTAAGGTAAGGGCTAAGCCGTTGTAATAAAAACGACCTCCTAAATGGACTGAAATGTAGAGATATTTCTTTCTTTCTCATGCTCACAGTCTGGAGGTTATGATCCAGGCCACCAGGACAGCTTTGCCCCCATTAAATTATTCAGCTTTTTTCCATCTGTGGTTCTGCCATCACTGAGAGCACTGAATTGTCTACCTTCTTGAAACTGGATCTTAAGTATGTCCATGTTCTGGCTTGTCAGAAGGAAAATGAGTCTTGAAGAGCACATATCCAGAGTTTTAAAGCTCAGGCAATTCATAGTACTCATAATTTCTACTGACTTAACTGCTAGAACCTAATCACATGGCCTCCTCTTCTGCAGGGGAGGCTGGGAAATGTAGTTTATGTGGATAGCCCAGGTATAATTTCCAGGTATAATTTCATCATGGCAGGACAGAAAAGATTTTGGTAGTCAACCAACAGTTGCCATGAAGACAGGGATTTTGTTTTTTGTTTTTTTGTTTTTGTTTTGAGAGGCAAGTTTTCTTTGTGTGTGTACACACACACACACACACACACACACACACATTTTAATTATTTTAATTTATTGTCATCATTATTATTTGTTTAATTTGACCAGAGAGAGAGAATGGTAGGCTAGCATTTTAGTCTCTTTTCTGTTAGGCATCTCATTTCCTGCAATGGTTTTGGAGCGGAGTTGAGAAATAATGTATGGAAAAAGTTTTTGTGTGAAACAGTCCAAAAAAACCTTTTATAGTCTTTGTTGCCCTTCACCATTTGGATGTTTCTGGCGTCCTTGTAATGCCAGGTCCCATTTTCAGACACCGTTATAAGCACACCCACATAGATTTATTTATCTGTGTAGATAATAGAATGGCCTCTGGAATCAAGATGCTGGGGTCCAAATCCCGGCCTAGTTACTTTCCAGCAATTTAACTGTGAGTGAATTGCTTAATCTCATTCCGCTCACTTACATGCCATTAAAACAGTGATAGTAATAATACCTCCTATTCAGACCATTACTTAAACAAGTAGAGTGTTGAACAAACAGTCATTCTGTAAGTGTGTAAAATGTGTGAATGCATTAGTACTTTCACAAACTCTGCTTCTAGAGGCAATGATAATAAACTTGAGGTTACAGAAGACTAAGTAGCCAAAAGGAGTCTCAGGATATGAGTGCAGGTTCTAATATGTATCCTAGATAGGATTAGGATCTCGGAACAGGAAAAAGAACCTAGATAAAAATGAAAGAAATTCAAGTAAAAGGTGGACTTCAGTAATTAAAAACTACATACGAAGGGTTACTAAGTATAGTAATCCTAGGGAAATAAAATGTTTTTGGTTAAAAAAGTCCTTCTTATAGAATTTTGGTGGTTACATTAAAAAAAAATCTTGTTAGCTAAAATTAAAAAATTGATAAGGCAGAAAGTGGAAGTTCTCCCTTTCCAGAAATAACCACTCCAAATGGTTTGGAGTCCATTCTTCCAGTGGTACGGTTTGTATGTATATTTACAGTATTTAATCTCTGTACGTACTGAACAAGTGTGATCACTTGCAGAATAGTTAGTAGTGACTTTTTCTTTTGCTCCACAATGCATCATCTGTCCCAGCGCTACTCAGACGTGGCCCACGGACAAGAGCTCCTCAGCGCACGATTTGTTCCCAAGTCCACGAGGAGATAAAGTAAATCATAAGACTGTTCTTTTATCCAGAAAGTCTTGCTGCAGATTAATGTCAGCTAAAGGAACAGTGTTGAGTGATGTGACACTTTAGATTCTGGCCCCATCTCCTTATCTCTTTGTGCTTCTGTAAGGAGCAGTTCACTGTCCTACGTTGGAGTCGCTCTGTTCTGCACGGGTCCACATAAATCTTTAAAGAACTGCCTTATCCCTTTAATGGACGTTACTATTACTCAGGTTTTGTTCATTAAGAAAAAAGATTGTCATTCCAATGAAATAGTGGTGGCCGTTACCAACGGCTATGTCTGTAATTTTTACCAGTTTCAGTGATAAGGCTTTCTTCTTTGTAAAGAATTATTTTACCTAAGTTTATTCATCATCATCATCATCCTTATTATTAATCTGACCAGAGAGAGACAGAGCAAGAGAGAGAGAGGAAAAGTGAGAAAGCAAGCTGCCAGATCCAGGATTTGGACTGTGGTCGGCCATGTGGGAGTCCAGCACCCTAACCACTGTGCCACCTGCTGGCAGTGAGAGGGCTTTCTTTAGAGAAGCAGTACAGATCAGAGGTTGAGATCTTAGACTCAATTAGTTCTTAAATCCAATTGCAATTATGGTGACTCTGGAACTACTTTTCTTTTTTCTTTTTTCTTGCCAGAGGAGGGGTGCACTTCTCACTAGAGAGAAAGCACCCCTCAGTGGATCTTGTAGTGCTGCAGTCCTTTTTCCTTCATTTCTCCAATCCAAAAGGATTTGGGGTTGTATGCAAACACCATCAGCATCATTTTTTCAAGGCATAAAGGCCAGGGTTTGAACCTACAGTTGATCACGTGGGATCTGGCTCACTATGCACAGCTTAACTTCTGTGTTCCAGAACTGCCCTGAAAACAACGCTTTAATTTGAAAAATGGATATGATAATTATATTTATTTTATAATTTTATAAAAGTGTGAGGACTAAATGAAATCACACCTGTGAAGTTTAGCACTAACTGTTGGTGGGGATGTAAATTACCACAGCCATTACAGAAAGTAGTATGGAATTTTCTGAAAAAACTGAAAATAGAGCTACCTTGCTATCCAGTAATCCCACTACTGGGTATATATCCATTATCCAGTTATCCCACTACTGGGTATATATCCAAAGGAAGATAAATAAGTATGTTGAAGAGATTTCAGTGCTCCTATTCTTTTTTTTCTTTTTAAATTTAAATTTATTTATTTACATTCATTCACTATACATCATTACAAAATATAAAATGACATTTCCCATCCAGAATATACTGTATATTGGCTCAATCAAGCATATCAACATACGTGTTATCATCAACAAATAATTTTCCATTTCTTTTCTCCTGTATATTTTTCCTTTTTTTTTTTTGCCATCCTTGATTCCCTATCTCTCACCCTCTGTCATGTCCCACCCTCCTCCCACACTGTCTCTGGTATCCATTGTTGCTTTCTATGCCTTTTCCCCTCATCTTATTGATTCGCTAATGAACTTAATCTAAATAATTCCAATAGCAAGTGCAGCTGATATATCTTTACTGCAGGATTATTTATAATAGCTAACATAGAGAATCAACGTAAAGGGCCAACAATGGATGAATGGATAGAGAAAATGTGGTATATATACACAATGAAATATTTTTCAGCTATAAGAAAGGATGAAATGCTGTCATTCGCAGTAACATGGATGAACATGGAGGGAATAGTGCTAAGTGAAGGAAACAAGACATTGTAGAACAAATACCATATGTTATTATCACTCATTAGTGAAAGCTAAAAGATTTGATCACACAGAAGCAGAGAAATGGGCATACCAGAAGCTGGGAAGGGGAGAGAGAGGAGGAGGATAGGGGCAACTCTGTTAACAGATACAAGAGTATAAGATAAGTGGAGTGAGTTCTAGAGTATGTTCGCACAGTCAAGTAACTATAGTTGGTGGCAATTCAATGTGTGTTTGTTTGTTTGTTTGTTTGCTTTGTGGAGAGGTTTTTGCTATAGGGTGCACGTGCTCACCAGAAAGACAGAGAGACAGAAAGCGAGAAATCACCCCCTGGGGGATGGCCACACCACAATCCCTTCTCCTCCATTCTCCTCTAGGAACCCTGGGCACACATGCACACATGCCCGGCATGAGTTAAGCCACCAGGTCCAGGACTCGAACTGCAGTCAACTACATGGGAGTCCAGCCACATAGCCATCACGCTGTCTGCTGGGCCCAATTCAATGTATTTTTTTTTTAATAGCTGGAAGAGAGGATTTCAGATGTTCACAATACAAAGTGTTACGTGTTTGAGATAGGTCACATGTTTATTGCCCCGATTTTATCATTACACACTGTATTCATGTATTGAAAAACTGCACTATACTCCATGAATATGTACTACAATTATATGTCAATTAAAAACCAACATTAGAGGGATCAGTAGGCAGTGTGGTGGTTAAGGGTGTTGAACTCTCACATGGCCGACTATGGTTCAAGACGTGGCAGCTTGGTTTCTCACTTTCCCTCTCTCTCTCTTTCTCTCTGGTCAAGTTTAAAATAAATAAATAAAGTTAAATAAAATAATTCTTTTTTTTTTTTTTTAAAAAAAAAAACAACATTGGACCCTATAATAAATTTCAGGATACCTACCCCCTAAAAAAGTGTAGCACTGTTCTGACACATGGTTAAAGCTCAGCAGCAGCGAACTGTTGTAATCATAGTCTTTACTACCACCAGAAGTTATGCTCTAAATAGTGGCCATTTCTTTCCTTAAATAACTTAAAACTCACTCATTTTCATAGAAACGAAGTTTTGAAGTTACTTAACAGACTTGAATCTTTTTATTTCCTCTTTCTTTCCATGAGGGTAAGAGAGAGAGCGAAAGACTGACCCAGAGAGATAGCACCCCAGCAGGGTCCTGATGCGGCAATCCACCCTCAGTCTCAGTCAACGCGGATTATGAACATGGAAGTGTTAAGCATATTCAGGGAGGTCTCAGGACACACACCGGGAACCTTCCCATGGGGGTTGTTCTCACTGAGTGTCACATTTCACTACTACACACCGTCTAGCGTGCACACACACTCCGCCATCTTGATTTTCTTGCGAAAAAGTCCTATCTCTGTCGCTTGTTCTCTTGATTTTACTTAAGGTTTCACGTTTTATTGTTCTTCGAATGGTGTTAGGACTAAAAGTAGAATTACTTACATGTTGCAGAAACACAGGAGGCCTTGATTAAGCAGTTTTCTAGGCCCCTACCCCAAACCCCAAGATTTACATTACTAACAGGTTACTCAGTGATGCTGGTAGTATGGGTAATGGACCACACTTTGGGAACAATTACTGTCAAAATCAAAGCAATTTTATAACTTTCTTAAGTTAACCAATTTAGATGCTAATTTTCCTCCCAATTTCCCTAAGATCTTCGCCTTTTTTACAGTGTTCTCAATTCCCATAAGTGGACATCGAATTATGGAGATTTAAACTAAGGTTACAGAAAAGGCACGCAGCCCTCTGCTTCTTACTTTTCCATTTTCCCTCTCATTTTCATATTTGTTACTTTTTCAAAAAACTATAAAGAGCCTTTCACATCACACCTGGGCAAATTAAAAATGAAAGGAACTTGATGAGCCTTTGAGGTATAAAACATCAATGTCTCTGCAGCTCTGTATGTGCTAAGGAAAAAGAACACAGGGCAGTGCATCCTTCACAGCCTTCAGTAGCATGTGTCAGTTTCCTGTAGTCACCACAGCTCTTAGGATAGTCAGCAGACTTGACACCTGACTCTGGAAGAACTGAAGTGCAAGTATTTTGTGGTTTGGGCTCATGCAAGTTAGTGTAAGGATGACAGTTTATTGTTTGTTTTTTTTTGTTTGTTTGTTTGAAAGATTTTTTACTGTAGGGCACATGCGCTCGCCAGAAGGACAGAGAGAGACAGAGAGACAGAAAGTGATAAATCACCCCGCAGGCGGGATGGCCTTGCCACAATCCCTTCTCTTCCATTCTCCTCTCAGGATCTTGGGCATGCACGCATACATGCCCAGCGTGAGTTTAAGCCGGGACTCACGGTCCGGGACTCGAACCATGGTCGACTACATGGGAGTCCAGCGACATAGCCATTACGCCAATTGCTGGTCTCAGAAGTCTTTTTTTTTTTTTAACCAATAGGAAATTTTATTATGTTTCATGAGAGCTTTTATGTGATTTTTCCCCCTTTTTAAACCATAGGTCTACTAGCAGTCATGAAATTGTGTTAGCAATAGTTACATGGGAACTACAACTTATCTGAAAATTAGGATGTCAAGTCAGACAATAAGGAGAAACATAAAATTACTCTCGAAAATCTCCAAGTGTCCAAGAACTGCACCCATGGAAGCTCTGCAGCTAGAGATCAAATTAAGCTTCTCTTTGTTCATAGACCATGGCTTCACACTTCCAGGTGGCCACAGTCTAGTGGAAGAGGGAGAGGATGTTTGATGTAATTGGATTTTGTCCTCTTTCCACTGTTCCTCCCAAGTAACAGAGATGTGTAGTTTAATTCCAATAAGCTAAATGCACTTACACGGTGACTCCATTATATTGTTAAGATAATTGTAACATTTGATTGTGGGTAACTGGTTTAAATTCTTTTACAGTCATGCTGGAATTAAATATTATACAATCATCCATTTATTCAACAAACAGCTATCAAATACATTTTTAAAAAATAATTATTTATTTTATTTTATTTATTTGTTCATTTATTTTAATTTGACCAGAGAGAGATACAGAGAGAGAGAGAGAGACAGAGGGAAAGTGAGAAAGCAAGCCACCAGGTCTGGTATTTGAACTGCAGTCAGCCATGTGGGAGTGTCCAGCACCTAACCACCATGCCACCTGCTGGTCCCTTCAAATACTTTTATAGACTCCCCAAGGATAGGGACTTTCTTTTTAAAAAAGAATTATTTATTTAATTTTATTTGTTATTTATTTTTCTAAAGAATTATTTCATTTCACTTTATTTATTTATTTATTTTAATTTGACCAGCAAGGGACAGAGTGAGAGAGAAAGAAAGTGAGAAAATAAGACCCCAGGTCCAGAACTCGAACCACAGTTGGCCATGTGGGAGTCCAGTCCCCCTTAACCACCACACCACCTGCTGGCCCCTATTATTTATTTTTTAATTTGACTAGATAGAAACACAAAAAAGGAAAGTGAAAAAGCAAGTCACCATGTCCAGGATTTGAACCATGGTTGGCCATGTGGGAGTCCAGCGCCTTAGCCACCATACTACCTGCTGGCCCGTGATTTGTCTTTACCATAGTATCTGATAAGTTTTATCGTGGTTGCTCAGACAGTCTTTGTTGTATGAAACAAAATCCATGTCTTTCTGTGGCTTTTGTCCTAGCTTTAGAGATGGAGAGGTAAACAAAGATTGCTGGGTGTATTGTATATTAGAGGAGTCTTGCATTTAAGAAGAATGTTATAGAGAAAGAAATCACTTTTGCCTGGGGGAGTACAGTATAAACTCATGGGAGAGACATTTGAGCTCGACATCATAATGGATGAGTAGGAGTCCTCCAGCAAAGAAGGGTTTTCCACGGAGAGAAGAGACTCCTGCCTGGAATGACTCCAATGTGTTTCCTTTTTAGGAATCATTCGCTTAGTGTTTTAAATGCTTTGAGCAGAGTAATGAGAGGTAATAGTAAGGTAATTCTGATGATAGCTAATCGCTATTAGGCATGTATTATTGGCCTGCTAGTATAAGTGCATTTTACACACATTCGTTTAAATCTTACAGGAAAGCCATGAAGTAGACACTGCTAATTCCATTTTGAATGTTAGAAAATTGAGGAAAGTTTAATTTGCCAGGCATCAGTTTAGCTAGTAAGGAGATGACAACCATTCTGTTGTATATGCCTTATTCGAATGCGATCTAAGCAATTTAGACTTTGTGGACAGCAGGGAGCCAATGAGGATTATATAGTTAGATGTGAGCCTTCAAGACAGATTTTAAAACTCTTGAATGGAGGGAGGCCAGCTTAAAAGTCTTCTTATACTCTTTGGTAGCACATTGAAGGCCTCAGGATTTTTTGTTTGCTTGTTTTTGTTTTTGTTTTGAGAGGTTTTTGCTATAGGGCATGTGCATTTGCCAGACAGAGAGAGACAGAGAGACAGAAAGCAAGAAATCACCTCCCAGGGGGGATGGCCACACCACAATCCCTTCTCCATTCTCCTCTTGGTATCTTGGGCATGCACATACACGCGCCCGGCGTAAGTTTAAGCCACTGGGTCTGGGACTCGAACTGCGGTCAACTACTTGGGAGTCCAGCGACATAGCCATTACGCTAACTACTGGTCAGAAGTTCTCAGTTTTGTCCTTTGGCCTTGGGAGTGGAAGCCCTGAGAGATGTGAAGATGTGAAAGGTTGAATCAAGAGGACCTGATGACCAATGGGAAGAGGAAGTGACTGATCTATCAGGTTTACCACGTGGGAAATAAGATGTAACTTAATGGGCTTGAAGAAAATGTCGTTGTGAAAATTTTCTCCTTTTAAGCCTTGTGGGTTTTTTTGCATATATAATACCCAGTATCCATTAGCATAGTAACACATGTGCATGCTTTATGAATATAGAAATGGACACATTGAGATAATGCTTACTTGTTTTTAATTGTCAGAGGACCCATGTGCTCAGAAAAAATGGAGGAGAAAACACCCCTCAGTGAGGCATAGTCGCAATGCAATCTTTTCTTCTCCATTTCTTCATCTGACCAGGGTGAAGAAAGTATGTATCTGGCATGTTTGTAAAGCCACAGGGACTGGGATTTGAACCACAGTTGGCCATGTGGGATCTGGCTCCCTCAACCACTAGGCCATGAAGCTGGTCCCCACTCAGTTTTCTTTATGGGGCCTGCCATGAAAAATGATTGGGAGCTACTCATCCAGTCAGATCTAAGAAGTGTTCCACCACGCAGAGTAAGTAAGCCACTGGGGCGAGAAAAATAGAATAGGTGAAGCAGGTACATGGCTGCCTATGCTTTTGTTTCTGCAGGGGATCGTTTTCAGTCCTTCCTGTCTTTTTGAAAATATGGTTTTTTGTTTGTTTGTTTGTTTGTTTGTTTTTTGCATTAAAAAAATGCCCAAGGTTGTGAGTGCTTGCCAGAGAGAGAAAAGTCACCTCTTCTCCAGGGGGATGGCCATGCCACAGTCCCTTCTCCTCCATTCTTTTCTTGGGATTTTAGGCACACATGCACATATGACCAATATGGTTTTCAAGCTACGGGTCTAGGACTCAAACATTGTAGGCAGCCATGTGGGACCCCTTCACTTTAACTACCATGCCACCAGCTGGCCCAATTTGTTGTATTTTTGCATAACTCAAACATCTTTAAAGTCAAAATAAAGGAACTAAAGAGAGAAAGTATTCCTTCCTATAGGAAAGATTCTGTTCTAATCTGTTCTTAGCATTAAAGAGTGTTAGAGGTGAAATGTACATTAAGGTCATCCAGTCCAACTTCTTCCTACCTGTCCAGAATCTCAGACAAGTAGTCATTGGGCTTTTGCATGAACCCTTTGAGAGGTAGGCAGTGCCGTCCTTCCCAAGGAGGTTTGGACAGTTGTAATTGTGAGAGTTCTAAATTTTACAGTGCAGTTTGCTTCCCCATATGAAACTTTTCCAGATTTCATGCTTTTTAAATAGTCACAGAACTAGTAACTCTGTAGTCAGCCCTCTTTATCCATGGGTTATGTATCAGCTGATTCAGCCAACCACAAATTGAAAATGTTAAGTTGTTGGTGAAGTGTCCTATGTAGTTAGGCCTATCTAAGACTTTTTCTCTTGTCGTTGTTCCCTAAACAGTAACAACTATTTGTACAACATGTACATTGTATTAGGCATTATAAGTGATCTAGAGATGATCTGAAGTATACAGGAGGATGTGCAGGTTATGTACAAACATTATGCCATTTTATGTAAGAGACGTGATGACCGTCAGCAGACTTTGGTAGCCATGGGGATGTCCTGGGGTCAACCCCTTCGATAAGGTACAGCTGTGTATGGTGTTTCAGTCTTCCAAACATACATACACATGCATAGTCACACATCCTCACCACTCTTCCGTGGCAGGCTTATATTCTTTTTTTGTTTTTCTATCATTTTCTTAATCCTATCACAATCAAAATTTTAACACATAAATTTTGGGGGACACATTCAAACAATAACATATGCCTAAATTTAATTTTTTGAGTTTTCTTTTTTCTTTTTTTTCTGGAGAGATTTTTACTATAGGGCACATGTGCTTGCCAGAAAGACTTAAAGAGACAAAAAGTGAGAAATCACTCCCCATCCCTAGGGAGGATGACCATGCCACAATCCCTCCTCCATTCTCCCCCTGGCATATTGGGAATGCCCACACACACCCGGCATGAATCTGAGACTCGAACCGTGGTTGACTATGTGGAAGTCCAGCAATGTAACCATTATGCCATCTGCTGGTCCCGGGCAGGTTTATGTTCTGATGAAATAAAATGAGATAGTTGAGATTATAGTCCAGCAAAAGAGCATCGTGTTGTTTTCTGCATAGACGCTTCTCATGCCTGATTTGCACACTCTGTGTAGGAGCCATTGTAGTACTAGTAACCAGTTCACCTGTATTTCTGTTCTGTTCTACCACTTTCAAATAACAAGGCTTTGGCCAGTTAGGTCACCTGTCTGGGTTTCAGCCTTCTGCTCAACTGTATGATATGATTAATACTGTCTACCTCAGGGTTACTGCTGAAAGATGATATTGGATAACACCTTTAAAGTTGAAAAGCTTTGGCCTAGAGTTGGATGTGCAATGCATTGCTTTTTCTATCCTGGTTTATAAGTTCTAAAATTTTTTATATAGCATGGTGGTTGAATTCTCTATATGGAATTCAGTTCTTTTATATCAGGTAATGGAGATTATTTGGAACTTAGTTCTGTCATTTTGTCTTTTTAGTTATCTCATAATCATTAATGGTATCTTAATTTTTTGTTTGTTTGAGAGGTTTTTGCTATAGGGCGCATGTGCTCACCAGAAAGACAGAGAGAGACAGAGAGACACAAAGTGAGAAATCACCCCCCAGAGGAGATAGCCACGTCGCAATCCCTTCTCCTCCATTCTCCTCTGGGGATCTTGGGCACACACACACACCCACCCGGTGTGAGTTTAAGTCGAACCAAGGTCGACTACATGGGAGTCCAGCAACATAGCTATTACGCTAACTGCTGGTCCCAGTAGTATCTTAATTTTGAGAAGGTGAAAATTTTGATTCTTTTTTTTTTTTTCTTGAGAGATTTTTTGGTATAGTGCACATGCGCTTACCAGAAAGACAGAGACAGAGAGATAGAAAGTGAGAAATCACCCCCCACCCCAGGGAGGATGGCCACACCACATTCCCTTCTCCGTTCTCCTCTTGTCTTGGGATCTTGGGCACGCACACACATGCACCTGACTCGAGTTTAAGCCTCCGGGTCTGGGACTCCACAGTAGATTACATGGGAGTCCAGCGATGTAACCATTATCCCATCTGCTGGTCCCAAAATTTGATTCTTTTAAGAGGCATAAAAAGATGCATAATCTGAAAGAAGTTTAAGTTATTTCTATTTTGGTAAAATTGACTTTTTTTTTTTTTTGTCACGGGGCACTTGTGCTTGCCAGGGAGACAGAGACATGGCAGAAAGCAACCCCCTGTGGGAAGTGGTCACATTGCAGTCCCTTCTTCGTCTTTCCCTCCCTTTGGGGTTTTTGGCACCTCTACTGGCACGTTTCTCAAGCCACCAGCCTTAGCCACAGGGTCACGGGCTGACCCAGCTGACTGTCTTTATAGACAGCTGATTCTGTATGACATAAAATGGGTCGCCTTACTACACTGCAGCCACATTCATACTATAAAGGGAAGGCCTAAGTCTAGGTTTTCTCTTTAATTTGAAATTTTTCCTTTGTGGAGCCATGGGATCAATGTAATGAATGTCTTTGAAGTTAAGTATTTGGAAAGGGAGGATAGGTTCCACTGGACTCTCTTTTATCCCTTTGTTCTCCTGTTCTGTCTGAAAGGAAAGAATATTTTATTTTCATTCAGACAAATCTGCCACCTTCAGGGGTTTTAAATCTCATAGAAATAAAAGCCGTCTGACACCTGCTAGCTAATGGTTAAGTGTATATTTAGTCTGCCAAACTAGGAGCTTTCTGAGGTCTGGGATCCATTCAGAGAGAATATTTCACTGTGTTACCGGACCTGGCACTCACCATGAATGATGAGCTGTCTGTGGACTGAGGAAATGTTACTTACAAGGAGAGTGTAGAAAGACCATGGAAAGTGGAATTCAAGTGCACTTTTATTTATTTTTATTTATTTTTGGAGAAGTTTTTGCTTTAGGGCACGTGCGCTCGCCAGAAAGAGACAGAGGGACAGAAAGCGAGAAATCACCCCCCCTCCCAGGGGGAATGGCCACACCGCAGTCCCCTCTCCTCCATTCCCCTCTCGGAATCTTGGGCACGCACGCACACGCGCCCAGCCTGAGTTTAAGCCACCGGATCTACACACACCTAGCATGAGTTTTAAGCCGCCAGATCTGAGACTTGAACTGCGGTTGACTATGTGTGAGTCCAGCAACTTAATCGTTATGCCACCAACTGGTCTCTATTGTTGTATCTTGTAGTTAGAAAAATACACTTCAGGGACCGGCAAGTGGCATGGTGGTTAAGGGTGCTAGACTCCTACATGGCTTACTGTGGTTTGAGTCCCGGGCCTGGCGACTTGCTTTCTCATTTTCTCTCTCTCACTCTGTCCCTCTCTGGTAAAATTTAAATAAACAAATAAAGTTAAATAGAATAATTCTTAGAAAAATACACTTCAGATAAATTATATAAATTCAAAAAATAATAATTTTTTCACAAATATACAGAATTAAGTGCCTTTTTCTATATAAAGACAGTAAAAATGTGGAAAATGTTTTGTTACTGACAATAATTGCTCTTTGGACTTCCCTAGACTTTTTCCTCTGAAGAATACATATTCTTTAAAAAAAAAGAAAAAAAGAATTATTTCATTTTATTTGTTATTATCATTTTAAAATTTGACCAGAGAGAAAAAGAGAGAGAGGGAAAGTGAGAAAGTAGGCCTTCAGATCCAGGACTCAAACTGTGGTCAGCCATGTAGGAACTCAGTGCCTTAGCTACCATGCTACCTGCCAGCCCCGAGAATGTATATTCTTATTTATCCCTAATACATGAGGGATGGAGGTGTTAATGAATTCAGTCCAGGGTGCATGTGGGATATTAGTGTCCCAGATCCCAGTCCTATGGTTACTACTTTTAGTCAGTCATGAACACCCACTTGTGTGGAGTGTATGTATGTGTGTTTGTGTGTGTGTGTGTGTGTGTGTATTTTAATCTTGTGTCATATTTCTACCAATATCATATTTCTTCAATGATGATGTTTCCAATCTCTTGTTTTGAATTTTTTTCCCACTAAATTCAACTGTGTGGGGAGTCTGGTATCTGTTGTATCCATTTTCTAGCAACTTCCTGGGCTCTTCAGGGACGTTAAGCTGGGAAGAATTCAAGGCCAGACACAGTGTGGGTGAGAGTATCTCCAGTGATGACTCTGATGGTTTCTGTAAAGCAGAAATGAGTCATTTGGGAATGCTGGGTTCCACAGTTTGTGTATTTATTTCTTCTCTCCATGGTGGAGTGGCTTGTGTATCTAATCTGCGTTACGGTCAGTTCTTCTCTGATAAACTCTCCACTCTTCATTTCAGTCATCATTTCTACCTCAGTATGTTCTGAAGACTGAATGGTGGGTCTTCTCATTTTGGCATTTGGTTGCCTTCATGTGAATTTAAACTGAGGGGGAAAAAAACTTAATATCCTGACTTCTAGCAGGAAGTATTTGCATTAGGAATCCCCCGTTTTACTGACGTTTCCTTAAGTTCTGGAAAAAAATACATATCTAATATTTACCTCTTGACATTTTTTAAGTACACAGTAGCCTTTCATACCCATGGGTTCTTCCTAGGAGGATTCAGCAAACTGTGGGTCAAACATTTTTGGAAAACAAAAAAATAATGACATGTATAACAAAAAACTGCAAATAAAAAACCAGTACAGTATAAGAACTGTTTACATGGCATTTATATTAGATATTGTAAATAATCTAAACATGATTTCAAGTATTTTGAGGATGTGTGTAGATTTTATGCAAAACTGCACCATTTTTTATAAAGGACTTGAGCATTGTAGATTTTGGTATCCTGGGGGACCTGGAACCAATCCCCCTTGGATGCTGAGGGACACCTATAAATCCTATATAATGTAATTAAATTACCTTCTTTAAGAACGTATGTGACGTGACACTGTAGCTGAGAAACTTTGCTGTACAGGTTGACCACACACGGTGAGATCTGGTTTTACTTTTTATTTGGAAATTTTAAAAAGGATTGTCTATCTATATAAATATATACTATAAAAATATTTTACATGTTATTATATGTAAAATACATATAAAGCTTATATATATACATTGTGTGTGTGTGTGTGTGTGTGTTTAATGTTTTGGAACCAGTGCACCCATTGGCAAAAGAGAGAAAGAGAGAAAAAGAGAGAGAGAGGAAAAAAAGAGAAAGTTTTTAATGTTATATTGCTGGTGCATGCCCATTGGAAATTGAGAGAAAGAGAACGTCCCCGGTGGGGTATGGTGATGACAGCACATTTTTTTCCTCCATTTCTCCATCCCATCAGCATTTTGGGCACGCACATACCTGTGCCTTGCTTGTTTTACGAGCCATGAGGGCTGGGATTCAGACCGCGGTTGGCCACCTAAGATCTGCTTCCTACGCACACAGGGCTTAACCACTGCACTATGAGATTGGCCCTAAAGGGTAATATTCAATGCAGTTGAGTGTGTTATGATAAACATAATTTCTCACTAGGAATGGGAGTGTAAATGTATGCAATCTCTCTGGAGCTAATTTGACCCTTTACATTAAGAAATCCTTGCAAAGGAAATCATCAGGGATGAGGATAAACACTAATGTGGAAAATACTCATCATATTTTTCTTTAAAAAATTAAAATGATAAGCTAATAAGTACCCAAGAGTCAAGAAATAATAATGATGGTATGTAAAAAGTTGGAATATTATGGAACCATAAATAATTATGACTTTGAAGAATATTTGAAGACAAGGAAGCTGTTCTAGATCTCTCTAAGTGACAGAATACACTATGGTGAATAAAATACAGTGCACACCAGAATATTAGAATAATTATTTCTAAGTAAATGAGCTGATCTATTTTTTTTGAAAAAAAAAAAAAACTCTTCTTTGTTCATTCTTATATTTTCCAAACTTTCTGTAACAAGTGTTTACATTGATGATTAAATGAATGCCTATAGAATATAGCACAATAGAACAATTCCTGGCTCCATTGTGAACTCTCAAATATGAGCACTTACAGTTTTCTAGTTTCTGTGATATTATTACACACTGTAATACTCTAGAAAATATTTTAAGCCCACTGAAAGTGTAATTAATTATATGCAAAAGGACTTGTTTACTCTCTATCCTCCACAGACTGGGGTCCTTAAAGGCCATATCTATCACATACATGCCACTGCTAGTCTCTAGCATGATACCTGGCATATAGTGGTTAATATGTGTTTGGGTCCTCAAAGGTTAGTTTTTGAATATTTTCCCTTACTTCAGTTTCCTAGCGAAGTCACCAGTAAGAAAACTGTTAAAATGTTAGCTGTTCCAATTGAGAATTTTTATGTCCTTTTGACTGTTGAAATGTATGTAAATGAAGAAATTGCACAGCGCTAAATGGTATGTTTTTAAACCAGAAATGTTTATCAGAACGTTTTACGTACAAAGTTGCACTCTAATCCCTAGAGGCGAATGGAGGAGAAGGCATTGCAGTGTGGCTGTTTGTGCTGTGTGTGATGGGGTGATCTCTCACTTTCTATTCTCTGTCCCTCTCTGGTGAGTATGCGAGTCCTATAGCAAAAAACAAAAAAAGAGAGAAAAAATATGCATATTTTAAAAAAGATTTTCTTAATTTTACTTAATATTACTTTAAATTTGTTATAGGGCATGTGTACTCACCAGAGAGAGATGGAAAGTGAGAAAGCAAGCTGTAAAGTCTGGGACTCGAACAGCGTTTGGCCATATGGGAGTCCAGTGCCTAAACCACCACGCCACCTGCTAACCCAGAATATGCACACTTTTAACAGTTTAGGAGATATATTGGTGGGACAATAGGAGTATATTTGGTTATATATGGATGCATAATTCCATAGAAGGACATAATTTGAATCTGCATTTGATTACGAGTTGAAAGGACTCTGTGATAGACAAAGTTTCTTAATTGTAAATAGTCATTTCCCAAGGTTTGCTGATCACTATGAGCAAGTAATGAAACTCAGCAAGAATTACCAGCTGCTGTTTACAAAACCAAATGATAAAATTCAATTAATGAAAGTAATGTGCTGACAGCAGTGTTTATTGTTTAAAACATAATAATCATGTTTATTATATGGCTCTGAGACAGCTTTGCAGAATATATCTTAAATGTGCCAGAGAAAATAGAGTAATAGAGTAACGTGCTTTAAAAAAAAATAATGTTTTTTTCACATGAAATCAGCCAAATGGTTGAAGAATGCTTTTTCAGAGGTTTTAGTTTATAGAGTTAAACTGGAAAGGTTGAAAAAAATGCAAAGGAGCTATATTTTTTGGAAATACAAGAGATTAAAAACTAAGATCTCAGAAAACCCACATGGGGAAAATTCTAGTATCATGAAACCTAGACCTCATGAACTTCAAAAGACCTGAACATCCACTCAGTGATGAATTTTGGACTCTCTCACAAACAGTGCTGAAGTATCACAGGATAGAAGAGAATAATCAGGAAGCTTAATGCAATCAGAGTCTATAGCCTGTTATGGGAAGCAGCATTTGGCAAAACCTGCTAAGCTACTGTAAATGAATGTTAATCGCATTTTATCAGCCGTTTGTACTATCTTTATTACATAATTTGAATATTTATGACCCTGTAAATATGTTTAACAGTGAAATTACAGTGTTTATGGAACTCAAATTCCAAAAAGCATGCAACCCTTTGGTGGAGAATAATTATGTTTAAACACTACAAAGTTCAAGGTGTCCCTACAGGTTAGCAGGGGTATTTGTGCTGTGGATGAGCACCATTTCTGACTAAAATATAGACAGACAAAATGACATATGCCAGCATTGACTTCAAAGACAAGCATGTGACACAAGCTAGCAAGATAATTCATTATTTATGCAAAAATCGTTGACTAACTAAGGCATTTTTTTAATTGTTAGGATAAAGTACAGTTTAACTATTTTTCTCAATGTATCAGGTCTTTGTGAATGTCATGACATATTTTCCTATGCAAAAATACATCATGACTTTCCTGACAACCCAATAGTTCATATTTTTTTAAAGAATGATTTTAATTTCATTTATTCATTCATTTATTTTAATTGGACCAGAGAGAGAGAGAGATAGAGAGAGACAGAGAAAGTGAGAAATCAAGCCACCAGGTCCGGGACTTGAACCGTGGCCAGCCATGTGGGAATGACCAGCACCTTAACCACCACGCCATCTGCTGGTCCCCCCCAATAGTTTATATTATTTTGGATGACTGCATCCTAATCTGCTTAGAATTCATTAGTGAACTTTTTTTAAAAAAATATGGGTCAGGGTCTTCCTAAAGATCCATTAATATTGAAAATGAAAATAATGGATGGGAATGCCTCTTAAGTTTTCTGTTCTGTACTTATTTTGTGTGTATGTATGTATTTGCGGGGGGAAGCTTGACTCCGTGCAAGTGCTTTTTTGTTTCTTTGCAAACATAAACCCACAAAAAAGGTATTTTTCCCTTTAGAATGACTTAAATATGCATTGTTTTTCTGGAAAGTATAATCTAATAGCAAAATATAGATCATATTAGAACCAAAAAAAGATCTGTAATTAAATGCACCTCACTTTCATTTTTTTCCCCTGTCTTTTGTTGAAATGGAAACAGGGATTCATTCAAGTAAATAAAATTGCTGGGTGGGTAAAGTATTGCTTTCAAAGGTTATAATAATGCTACAATTATGTGGTTCCTCCATTTTGCTTGTCTACAATATTAGCAAGTTATCATTTTAATCAGGTTACTGAGTCTTGCTGGCCTCAGTGGCCTCACTTTCATAGAGTTGTTGGGAGGATTGCCTGAAATCCTCACAAATGTAGGAAGTGCTGAGAATGGATACTCAAGAGTCAATGATAGTTCGTGTACACTGCCGTTAAGTAGTTGATGATAGTGCCCCTTAATGGTGTGGGTTACTTAAAAGCCTTTACCTTTCTACTATCTACATTTGGGAGAACTAGCTAGTCAGTACAGCCTCCTTTAAAAAATTGACAAAAAAAATACCAAGAATATAAGCCAAGGGCTGGCTCCATGACATTGGTGGTTAAGGAAGCCAGATCTATTATAGCCAACTAAGCAGTTCAAATCCAGGCCTTGAAAAACACATGAGATGGGGGGCCAGCAGGTAGTGTGATTAAGAGCAGTGGACTCCCACATGGCCAACCGGGTTCAAGTCCTGGGCCTGGTGTCTTCGCTTTCTCACTTTCCCTCTCTCTCTTTCTCTCCCTCTCTGGTCAAATTAAAATAAATAAATGAATAAATAAATAAATAAATAAATAAATAAATAAATAACATAAAGTTTGATAAAATCTTAAAAGAAAAAACACATGGGATGCATATGTGTGCATGCAAAAAGTCCCAACAGGATGGAGAAATGGAGAAAGGATTGCAGTGTTGCCATGCCCTGTGTGCTTTTTCCTTCTCTCTCTCCCTCTGTCTCTCTGTCTCTCTCTGGTAAGCCCACACACCTTCTGGCAATAATAATAGTAATTAATAGTAATGATACAAGTCAGGTTATGTTCATCTTATAATGTTAGAGAGGCTTTGATATATTAGAGGCTTGATCCCAATGCCCAAAATGAGATTAGACACTTGCTTATGGATAGCATAATCTTCCTTCCTTATTAGTGTAAAGCAGAGTCTGCAAATTTTTCTTTAAGGAGCCAAGGAGTAAATATTTTAGGCTATACAGTCCCTTCCACCACTCCTCTGCCATTGTAGCCCAGACTGGTCAGAGACAACATATAAATAAATGGGCATGGCTGTCTTCTACTAAAGCTGCATTTGTAAAAAGGATGGCAGTTTGCCAAGCCCTGATGAAAATAATTGCGAGTACGTTGGCATCTCTTTTTTAAAATCAGAGATAAAGTCTTGCGACCCAAATCATAATTATGTGTTCTTGAGTCCCCTACTTCATGCATGTATGTGATAGCCTGTCATCTTTCGATTTCAGAAACTGCTTGAGAATTGACTTTTCTGATCGGTTCAACCACATCATAGGAACAGAGTGGGTGTGTTAGGGAATGACTTGTTGGTCTGAGTGATGAGATCAGTACACCTTTTCCTTGTAATCGAATACAGTGTGAGTTGTGTTGGGTAGCGTCAGGGCTTGGCCTTGCAGTTGAATAGTTTCGCTCACAGCTCTGCCCACTCCATAGCCAGTGATGTGACTTCAGAAGGGTGCTTAGTTTCTCATCAGTAGAATTGTTGTGGTAATTCTTCTCTCCTTGGATTGCTGTGAAGATTGATGGGTTGACTGAGTCCATGCTTTTCAAGTGCAAGACTCAATACCTGAAACAGATACACCCAATAAATGATAACTCTTAAAATTTCGAGTGAGGGTGCCAGCAGGCATAGTGGGTAAGGTCCTGAACTCCCACATGGTCAACCATGGTTCGAGTCCCGGACCTGGTGGCTTGAAACTCATGCCGGGTGCATGTGTGTGCATGCCCAAAATCCCAAGAGGAGAATGGAAGAGAAGGGATTGTGGTATGACCAACCCCCTGGGGGATGAATTCTTGCTTTTCATCTCTCTGGCATGCCCTACAGCAAAAAAAAAAAAAAATCTCTCTTGAAAAAAATAAATAACTCTGGGACTAGCAAATGGCATAATAGTTACATTGCTGGACTCCCACGTAGAGTCACCCGTGGTTTGAGTCCCAAATCTGGTGGCTTAAATTCACACTGGGCACATGTATGTGCATGCCCAAAGTCCTGAGAGGAGAATGGAGGAGAAGGGATTGTGGTGTGGCCATCTGCCCAGAAGATGATTTCTCGCTTTCTGTCTCTGTGTCTCTCTGGTGAGCGCACATGCCCTATAGCAAAAAAAAAAAAAAAAAAAGAAAAAAAAAAAAAAAAAAAAAAAACAAACCTAAAAAAAACCAAACCTCTCTTAAAATAATAATAATAATAACTCCAGTGAGGATCATATCCTCAAGACTAAATACATTTTTAAATACTTTAAAAATACTTTCACTGTTATTTTACATTCTTTGTTCTTTTTAAAGGGGAAAATGCACCTCTGTGTACTTACATCTTCAACACTACTTGGGCCTATGCCTCTCAAACAGTTATATCTGTGGCGAAGAACTACTTTTCTCCCCCTTGTCTGCCTGCCATGTCTTTTATAAAATGTGATCAAATGAATGATAAAAGTGAAATAAACTAAGACATATAAAACATACACAAGGCTCCCGACTCTTGAGATAAGATCCAACAAACATGTGACATTTCTAAATACTTCTTAGTTTCTCTGCCTGTTACTTTGGGTACCTGTAATGAGCAATTGGCTGACTGGGGATGGTTCGTTGCCTAGTCTTTTAGGAGCACTGGGTTAAGGGGAAGCAAGTTCATGATTCATGTAAAACACCCACATGAATCCCTGTTGAATGTAATTAGTCACTAAACAAACAATGTGTTTGTGCCTTCTTCTTTAAAAGTAGTTGCCAATGGTAAAGGAGAGTTCTTAACCTACCCAAATCCATGTTCAACCCTCCCCTATTCCCTCCAGTGCAAAATCATTGGGTTTGAGGTAGTTGGAGAGTGTCAGAGTGGAATACACTCACATGGTTTGCTCTTGACTAAGATGACCCTCCATTGGTCTCCCCATCCACAGTGGGTCCCAGTGGCTCCAGCACTGACCCTGATTGCTCAGTCCTCAGAGGATGTGGGTCTAGGAACCCCAGGTCCTCAGTTTCCTCTCCATTCCTTGTGTTCTGACAACACCCTTCATTACCCCTGCCGAACCATATATTATATTGACATTATTTTTTCTAACTCCTCTATAAGCTGTGGGTTTTGCAAGAATATGGACCATTCTATTCTCTTTAGGGCTTTCTGGCTCCTGGCACATCTTAGATGTACCTTGGAAACATATCAGTGTGTGAAAGAATCAGCGAGTGACGCTTTCCAGGCCTCTCACCAGCCACCATTGTTATCTGCAGGCTCTCCACTCTGCTAGGGTGCCTCTCAGATCTATAACCAGGTGGAGAATAGGGAAGGGAGGGAGTTACCCCAGAACGACAGACACATCACTGGTGATACATTCCTCTGCCTACCACCCCAAAGAACATGTATTGCGTATTTGGGGAAGTCAGCTGTTTTTCTCACTCCTCTTGTTTGGTTGCGGAGGTGTTGATGTAATAGTGTAGGAAGGCCGCCAGCGCGGGTGCTGCCACCTTCTAAGCTGTCACATTGACTTTCTGGAACATGTCAGAGCCACACGTTACCTTAGTTGAAACTCAGGGGCATTGAACTCTTGAGATTACGGATAGTAATTTTCTGGAGTAGGCGCAATGGGGTGTGAACATATGCCTGGGCTGGAATATATCAGCATGCTTGCATGGGTTATCACAGGTCATTGATGCATTACAGTCACCCATTTACAGAAATGGTATGATATGTGTACAGAATAATATCACTGCATGATGAGGGGAGAAAAAGGTATCAGAACTTCATTTGCATACTAACAATCATTTGCAAGGAAAAAGGTCTTTCCAAAAATAAATTGCTTGTCTGTAGTAATGGATTAGGCTCAGTGGTTATGCTTTGCTTGGGGAACCAGTGAAGTTAATAGCATATTGACAAAATGCTGATTTGGGATCAGGATGACTGGATTCCCATCCCAGCTCCATGACTCCATGCAAGTTACTTAACCTCTTTAAGCCTCACTTCCTGTATCTGTCAGTTGGAAGTAATAATAGCACTGAGGCATACATTTTTGTGATGATTAAATATGATAATTCATGTGAGACACTTAGTGGAAACAATAGTTCTTTAGCAATCTTTAGTATCACTTGACATATGATGATTATTGGTCAACCTAGTAATACTTTTGAAAAGAAATGACACCTTTCAGAGTACAAGTAGCAGTTGTGTTTGAAATTACTTAGGTGGTCAGAGTTCTAATTGAACATATTTCTGCTCTTCTATTTAAAAGTAATTATTTATTTTATTTAGTTAATTTATTTAAAAAAATTGTTAAGAGATTTTTGCTATCAGGTGCATGCACTTACTGGACAGACAGAGATAGATACAGAGAGAAAAAGTGAGAAATCACTCCCAAGAAGAGATGGCCACACTGCGTCCCTTGTCCTTCATTCCCCTCTCTGCCTTTTGGGCACATAAGCACACATGCCCAGTGTGAGTTTCAAGCCACCAGATCGAAGACTGGAAACACAGTTGGCCATGTGGGATTTCAGCACTTTAACCACTACTCCACCTGCTGACTTCATATTATTATTGTTTTTAATTTACTATAGTCATCACAGAGAGAGAGAGAGAGAGAGAGAGAGAGAGAGAGAGAGAGAGAGGGAAAGTGAAAAGCAAGCCTCCAGGTCTGGGACTTGAAAGGCAAGTGACCATGTGGGAGTCCAGCACCCTGACAACCATGCCATGCGCTAGCCCCATCTGCCCTTCTTAATATTTATACCATGAGTGAGAGACACAGAAAGAGAGGGCGAGTGAGAGTGTACGCCCAGCAGGATCTTGATGTCACGATCTACTCCCAGCTTCAGCCATCCCCAGGTCATGGGCATGCACATGCCTGACATACTCAGGGAACCTCTGGGCATGAACCTGAAACCTTCCCGTGTGGATTGGCCTCATAGAGTGTTGCACTGTACTGCCATGTCACTATCAGGCCCCCTTATCTACATGATGAAAATCATATACAGTGGGTTCCTCCCCCTGGAAAATTCTTGAAATAAAAATTAGTTTTAACTTTAAAACATTTAAAATTTAGAGATGTTTTATAGTTTTAGTAAGCAAGTTACTAAAATTCTAGTAAAATGGAAAGCAAACCACACACACACACACACACACACACACATATATATATATATATATATATTTAGAGTTTTTTGCTATTGGGCATGTGTGCTTGCCTGAAACAGCAAGAAATCAACCTCCAGGGAATGGCCACACCACAACCCCTTCTCCTTCATTCTCCTCTGGGGATTTTGGGCTCACACATACACGTGCCTGGTCTGAGTTTGAGGCCTCTGGGTTTGAGACTTGAACTGTGTCCAACTTTGTGGGAGTCCAGTGATAAAACCATTATGCCATCTGCTGGTCCCAACAAACCATATTAAATTCTACTACTTCAGTGGAATACAATATTAGAAAATTGTAGAAACTGGCAATATTGAAAATAAATGAAACATTAGGATACAAGGTTGTATATACAGCATATATTGGTCCCCCCCCCATGAATTACTTTTATCATCTTTGAGTACCATTTATACTCTAAATGTCTTTGGATAAGTTATTCCTTCAGCACTTAGCAGACAAAAATAAAGCTATCACTTCCTGAAGCCTTACTATGTGCTGCAAATAGGACTAAAGGTATCATAGGCATGGAGCCAGTAGGTATACCTACTGGTTAAGGCCACTGCACTCCCATATAGCTAACCATTGTTCGAGTCCTGGATCTGGTGACTTGTTCTCTCACTTTCTCACTCTCTGTCTCTCTTTCAATTGGTTAAACGGTACTGTGTATGTACTCTGTAAATAAAATAATTCTTTAAAAAGAATGTAAAAGAATGAACATAAGTTATTCACTCTAATTTCTTAAAATGATAGACATTAAAAAAATCATATTGAGGGTCAGCCTTTGGCATGCTGGTTAAGGCAGCAGATCCCACGTGACTGACTACACATTGCACGCGTGTGTAAATGCCCAAAATTCCAAAAGGAGGGAGAAATAGAAAAGAAGGGATCATGCCATGACCATGCCTAGGGGGTGGGGAGTGCTTTTTATTTCTCCCTGGCAAGCACAGTTAGCCTCTGGAAATTAAAAATAAATAAATAAATCATTGAAGCCAGGCAGGGAGATGGGAGCTTGCAGTCCTACTTTCTTCTTTTTTTCCCTTTGGAGAGGTTTTTGCAATAGGGCATGTGCACTCGCCAGAAAGACAGAGACAGACAGAGAGATAGAAAGTGAGAAATCACCCCGCAAGGTGGATGACCATGCTGCAATCCCTTCTCCTCCATTCTCCTTTTGGGATCTTGGGCACACGTGCCCAGCAGGAGTTTAAGCCACCGGGTCCAGGACTCGAACCGTGGTCGACTACATGGAAGTCCAGTGACATAGCCATTATGCCAACTGCTGGTTCCCCTATCTTCTTGGGAGGCTAAGGCAGGAGGATCATGGGTTCAGAGCCAGCTGAGGCACACAGCAAGACTTGATCTCTAGAAAAAAGAAAAAAATAAAATAAAATCTGTGTCTTTTATTATAGCTAGCAAATTTATTGGTTTTATTTATGAAAGTTTTCTCAAAATCAGTGAACTACTTTGTAAAAAATTAACTATCCTAGATAGTTAAGAACAAAATAGTCTCCTCACATTAGGTGTAGGGACCAGAATATTAGTTCACTTCGCAGGCCCAAGAACAATCCTCACAGTCTGGGACATTTTGCAGACATTTTATAAAGGAACTTTTCCAGACCAGTGAGAAGTCAGCAGCACAAACTTCTTCGTGATCAGGAAAGGGGCTCCCCAGGGATTGTCTCTGGCTTCTGAAGCATGTGTGAAAATATCCAGTTCCCATCCAGGGAATGAGGAGATTGTAGTTACCCTCACAGTTGGTGGTGACAGCCTGCTGCTCACACCAGCCTCACCAGGAAGGCAGCCCACCTGCTATCCCCGGTATTCCAGTTTAGGGTTAGGCCAACAGGGGCCCTTCTCATCTACCCCTGAATGTCTTCATTTGCTTGAAGTTTTCGAAGCAGAATGAAGACTCAGCAGGGCAAATGGTGGTGTAATTGAACCACCTCGGCTTATTAAATTGCAGGACTGTGTCTAAGTTACAGGTGGACCCGCCCTTTGTCTCTCCTAGGCAAACCCCAAAGCTTTTCTTGAAACTGAACACATTTTTAGAATAGACAAAGTAATTTACCAGGGTAGCTCTTTCTATGGGAAAGGTAGGAAAAAAAAAAAACCCTGTTTTGTGTTTGTCCATATGGCAGACTCTGACACATATCTCATCACAAATGTTCTTGTTCTTATGACCAAACATCTTCCTACATTTAAAGTTTCTTTAAAATAAATATTCTGACTAAAAGTAGATGACATTTGCACATACAAAATTTCTGTACATGCAAAGATGCCTGTCACGCTGACAGACCTACCCAAGACTTGCTGGTCCTTCAACCAGGCATACCTCTGTTGTGACATTTCCTTTAAAGGGAAATCCTTTAGAATGCATATGATAGGGAGGATGGAGAGCGTTAGTCACTGGGATGTTTAGATGTCACAGTCGAATATCATTATTTGTTTTGATTCTTACATTATTTGAGTAGAATTTTTAAATCAACGGGAGCTAATGAAGACCAACAAGAAACGTCCCTCTTTTCTCCTGTCACTGGAAGGAAGAAAAGGGTTTTGCTATTTCGTATGTCCTGGTAACTGAACTTGCTCACAGGTAATACATTGTGTAGAGAATACTAGTCTGGAGCCTTGGATGAACATTTGCTTAGGGGCTGGCAGGTGGCTGAGGACGTGAGATTCCCACATGGCTAACTGTGGTTCTAGTCCTGGACCTGGTGGCTTGCTTTGTCACTTTCCCTTTCTCTCTGTGTGTGTCTCTGTTTGGTCATGTTTAAAAAAAAAAAAGAAAAGATAATAACAAATGGAATTAAATAAATAAATTATTTTTTTCAAAAAAATTTGCTAGCTATGTATATTTTCTAAAATATATAGTATACTGAAAAGATTTAAATGTTTTTTTAACTGAAAACTAAAATTTATATCAGGTTGCAATTTGAGCAAAAGTAAAAACAATTACCGAAAAGAGTGATTTTGGGGGATGGGCAGCTGGTGGAGTTAAAGTATTTAGACAGTCGCATTGCTGACCACGGTTTGAGTCCTGGGCCTGGCAGCTCGAGGATCACACCTGGTGTGTGTGCGTGTGTGCATGCGTGCCCAAAATCCCAATAGGAGACTAGAGAAAGGAATGCAACATGACCATATTCCCTGAAGGGTGATTTCTTTTTTTTTTTTTTTTTCTTGGAGAGGTTTTCGCTATAGGGCACATGTGCTTGCCATACACAGAGAGACAGAGAGACAGAAAGCGAGAAATCACCCCCTGGGAGGATGGCCATGCCGCAATCCCTTCTCCTCCATTCTCCTCTCAGGATCTTGGGCACGCATGCACGCATGCCCAGCGTGAGTTTTAAGCCACCGGGTCCGGGACGCAAACCATGGTCAACTACGTGGGAGTCCAGCGACATAGCCATTAAGCTAACTGCTGGTCCCCCTGAAGGGTGATTTCTTACTTTCAACTCTTTCTCTGCCTCCAGAGAATGCACACACCCTATAGCAAAAACAGAACAAAAACATAAAATCACAAAAAGACAAGGACCCCTTGGTCCCTTGGTGGAAAGCCAGCTCATCGCAGGGGTTGGGGATGGAGTTGGGGATGCAGTTATTCACAGTTTTTGGAAGAGAGGGAGGAAAAGAAAATCTTCTTGCTATAAACTCCCCATCTGAATCCACTGGAAATGCTAGATTTGGCACTGGAGGAGAAGAAAAAGGCTTGGCAGTCGAGGAAGGAGTTGGAGGAAGAGGTATGAGACCCTTCCGTCTTAGGTACGGGTGCACCCAGCCCCCAGAGATCAGGAGCCAGTGCCTCCTGTCCCCTCAGATGCACACGGATCCACTTCTAGAAGCTCGACTTTGATTGCTGTTTGGATTTTCTAAGGTCCTTAACCTTCTGTCTTAAAATGAGAAGGTTTCATCCCGCCTCCCACGCTCTCCCCCAGCGATCATGAACTTTTAGTTCAGGGAACAGTCTCCTTGACAAGAAGAAATGGTTCTTTCCAGCCTTTCTTCAGTCTTCAAATTGTTTTTAAAACTGTCTAGCTCTTTATCCTCATGGCTCATCTTGTCATTTGCTTCAGAACTTCCCTCCTTTTGCTTCAAGTTGTGATCTGCCTTGACAGGCAATATCCTGAGAAGCTTCCTTTCTTTCTGATAAAGTTCAGTCATTTCATTTCTCCTCTCCTGAAGACTTTGAGCTGTGCTTTCAATTGAGGCTCACTCAGTCTGAAGACTTTTAAGATGACCCTGCAGATCTTCTTTTGTGTCCTCCTCTTTAGAAATGTTAGTGTAGAATTCACTTTTCCCTCTGTTCCTAGTGTTGCAATGCACACTGAACTTCATGGTGTCAGTTGGATTCCTCTTGGACGTCTCTTGCCCGGCCAAGCACATGGTCCACATCATCTGTTTCTCTTTCTCACCGGTGTTCTCGTCTCCAAGGGCCGCTGCCAGGCTTTTAACTTTTCACATGCTTTGCTCCATAGTCTTGTTCTGGTTTTCCAGGGAGATTCTAGAGTTCCGTATGGAGATCCTGAATTTTGTTTGTTTGTTTCTTTCTCTTCCATCCTTCTTTTTTTTTAAAAGAAATTTTATTTGGCAGATGGCACATAAACTCATCAGTGAGAGACAGAGAGGAGAGGGAGAAAGCATCTCTGTGGAGAATGGTCACATCACAATCCCTTATCTCCTGTTTCTTCCTCCTTTTGAGATCTGGGACAAGCACACATGCCTGGTATGATTTTTAAGCCATGAGGGCTGGAATTTGAACTGCTTATAGGATCCAGCTGCCTTAACCACCAGGTCACAGGCTGGCCCCTGCATTTTTTTCTATTGTTCTTTTTTTTTTTTTTTTAATAATTAACTAACTTTATTCATTCATTCATTCATTCATTCATTCATTCATTCATTCATTTAATTTGACTAGAGAGAGACAGAAAAAGAATGAGAGAGAGGGAGAAAGTGAGAAAGCAAGCCACCAGGTTCGGGACTTGAACTGTGGTCGGCCATGTAGGAGTGTCCAACGCCTTCACCACCATGCCACCTGCTAGTCCCCTCTATTGTTCTTCATAGTGTTAAATTTATTGTAGCTCTTCCCACTTGTGTCTTTATGGATTTAGTTCCTGCTAACAGAGACTAGCTCTTTTTTGCGATATCAAACATAGGCTCGCCTTCACTTGAACATGGCAGTTTTCTTTACCTAATTGGTTTGTTATAAAGCACAAAATAGACCAGATCACAGCACTGGACCTGTCCAAGGCATCCAGCATTCTGGACTTCCATCTTCTACCACAGGTAAAACTTGACAATAACTTTACATTTTATTAAAAAACTAGCGCTTAGCTCTTGATGGCCTTTTTTCTTGCTCTCATGTAGAAAAGCCTTTTTGTTTTCCTTTCTTTTCCTTCACCAATTAAAACATTCTCCCTAAAATGAAGGGGATTTTTAACACACCCACTGTCCCAGCACACACCATACCTTCTGTTAATATTCAGGGAGGACAAGACTTAGACTTGTTTTTTTTTTTTTTTTTTTTTTTTTTTTTTTTTAATAATTAACTAACTTTATTCATTCATTCATTCATTCATTCATTTAATTTGACTAGAGAGAGACAGAAAAAGAATGAGAGAGAGGGAGAAAGTGAGAAAGCAAGCCACCAGGTTCGGGACTTGAACTGTGGTCGGCCATGTAGGAGTGTCCAACGCCTTCACCACCATGCCACCTGCTAGTCCCCTCTATTGTTCTTCATAGTGTTAAATTTATTGTAGCTCTTCCCACTTGTGTCTTTATGGATTTAGTTCCTGCTAACAGAGACTAGCTCTTTTTTGCGATATCAAACATAGGCTCGCCTTCACTTGAACATGGCAGTTTTCTTTACCTAATTGGTTTGTTATAAAGCACAAAATAGACCAGATCACAGCACTGGACCTGTCCAAGGCATCCAGCATTCTGGACTTCCATCTTCTACCACAGGTAAAACTTGACAATAACTTTACATTTTATTAAAAAACTAGCGCTTAGCTCTTGATGGCCTTTTTTCTTGCTCTCATGTAGAAAAGCCTTTTTGTTTTCCTTTCTTTTCCTTCACCAATTAAAACATTCTCCCTAAAATGAAGGGGATTTTTAACACACCCACTGTCCCAGCACACACCATACCTTCTGTTAATATTCAGGGAGGACAAGACTTAGACCTGCATTCTCAGGTGATTCTGCTACAGAGTGATGCAATGTCTCAGTTGGGCCCAAAGAACGACTCATGGCAGCATGGTGTCCTCTGTGATACCTCGAGTTCTCTTAGAATCCCCTTCAGAGGGGCCATAACACATCATAGTTTGGAAAACTGGTTCTATACTGGTTGTATTGTAAGCAAAATGCCCTAGCCTCCAGACCCACATTACAGATTGTTCCTTCAAAACTCTATTTCCCCCTTCTTGCTCCCTCCTCCCAAGGACGAGTCTCCTGTAGCTTTCTCTAAAGGAAGCTCTATACTTCCAGTGCTCGGTGGGGAAGAGGGCCTGCCTCTCTCCATGTTGCTGATCCCACACACCTTTCCATTCCTTGCATGGGAGCCTTCCCTTTTCTGGGGTCAGGCCACCAACTGGACCCACCCTCTCTCCCTTCCTGCAGCTCTCGTGTCTGTAGATCTGAGTCATCCCTTCACCCATGGAGGCCTTTGATGCCTTTCATAGACTTCCTCCCTGCCAAGGTCAGTGACTTCACCACACCTGAATTAGCAGAGGAAACTCCTCCACTGCTAACGGAGTGTGCTTTATTGCTGTCCCTGCCTGCCCTTCCAGTTTTATGGATTGTCTACTCCCAGCATACCTAGTCTGCAAGAGATGGATTTACCCACTCTCTTGATTCCTCACTATTTTTTTTTTTTAATTGCCAGAGAGTGTGCACCGTAGAGAGAAAGAGAAATCACCACCTGATGGGGTGTGGTCATACTGCAATCCTTTTCCCCCATTCCTTCTTCCTGTCAGAATTTTGGGCATGCACAGACACATACTCAGCATGTTTGTCAAGCTGCTGGAGCCGAGATTCAAACCGTGGTTGGCCACATGGAATCCAGCTTCCTTAACCACTAGGCCACAGAGCCAGCCCCTTACTATGCTTTTCTACTCTCCTCACAGCACGTGGTCATAAGTTCACTCATTTCTCTTGAAGTTGTTTATTTATTTGTTTGTTTATTTTGCTGAGAACCATGGTATGTTGTACTCCAGCATGGTAAAATCACATCACACTTAAAGTGTGACACAAGGAATTAAGAGATTATGGAAGAATTAAGATGTTTTAAAAATAAACAAGGTCTAGGGTGCACAGTTGAAGTAGGGCAGATTACTGAGACGTCAGACGGCAAGATCATTCTTTATCATGACACAGACTACATCTTGTAGCTCATAGTAGGACTATATCACTTTGTTCCACTTCTCAGGTGTCTCTTTACAAGCGACTAGGACGCATCTGTACCAAATAAAAATTAATGCCGTGCCATGGGAAAATTAGCCTCAGGATGTTCCTCAACCTCTATATCCATGATGAACAGCCACGTTCCATGGTACTGTATTTTTCTTGCCTGAAATATCCTTGCTATTCCTTCAAAAACCAGATTTGTTCCTGCAAAGAAAAACAACTAGACAAAAAAAATCCTGATCGGGAATTCTGTATTGTTCTTATCACACTATTACTAGGAGTAATTCTTTACTCCTCATTGCTTACTTGCCAAATAGTTGGAAAATGATACTCAGTTTAAGAAAGTTTCAAATCAATTGTTGTCTTTTAGTATCTCTTTAAAATGTCTTCTGAAGGTTTTAGAAATTATCTGACTTGTTACTGTAGCTGGAAAACTCTTAGATCTTACTCATCAGCCTGCTGGACTGTACCCTTCTCAGAGACATAGATACCATCCAAGAATTTTCTTATATCCTTATTTTTGTGCCTTTATCAAAGCAGCTGAATTTGAAACAAGTTCAATATCGTTTCCTTCAAGGATCAATTCATCTTTCTGGGCTTGAGATACTGAACAAGCAACACCTGGTCTCATTTGAACCCTCCGGATGTATTTTTCACCCAAGAAATTTCAGATTTCAGCAAGAGACCCATTCTCCTGAATAATGACGTTGATGGGGAAATGAGCGTACACAGACCTCATCTTGTAGCGGAAACCCAACGTAACGCCCTTGATCATGTTCTGGACGTGACCACAGTGCGAGCAGTTGCCAGCTCCTTTCTGTTTCCCCACCGTTTGTCACCCATAGCCTCTTAAGGAGGCTGAGCTCGACACTGATGTGGTTGAAGTTCCTCCGCAGGGTTCCTCGAGGGCCCTTCATGAAAACGGTGCGTCCTTTCAGGGTGGTATCGAAATTCTCAGGAATGTCGACCATCTGGTTGCTGAGAATGGTCTTCATCTTCACAGTAGATGCAGCAAAGAGCTCTTAAAGTTATTTTCAACCCGCATCGAAACTGATCACTCCCTCCTCTGTGGCTCGTATTTCTCTTATTCACTGCATAGTGGTTTATAGCTAGATGGGGAGTCCTCAAAAATTCAATCTCATTGGGCCCCCAGAGTATAGTAAATCTCTTTGTATAAAGCTGACATGGAAGGGATGCTTTGCTGAGCTGGAACACTCAATGGATTGTTAATGTTTCAAGCTACACACGGTCTTCAAAAAGTTCGTGGAAGATGTGTATTATGAAAAAACTATGGATGGATTACAAAAATTGTTTTGTATGAAGATACACCTGTATTTCACTCCTATTCTTTTATGAACTTTCTTTTTTCCTCTCTTTCTTTTAATTTGACCAGAGAAGGACAGAGTGAGAGAGCAAGAGTGAGAGGGAAAGTGAGAAAGCAAGCCATCAGGTCCGGGACTCAAACCACGGTTGGCCATGTGGGAGTCCAGTGTCCCTAACCACCACGCCACCTGCCAACCCCCTTTCATGAACTTTCTGAAGTTCCCTTGTATTAGTATATTCAGAAAAGCTATTGGCAAAAAAGACAAATCTATACCACTTTAGAAAAATAAAGAAGTGTGTTATAGATGTGAAGATTGTAGGAAAAAAAATTATTCCAGAAATTCTGCTGTGGAGACTCTTTTCCCAAATTCACTCCTATAACTTAAAAAAAAAAAAAAAAAAAAACCTATTTTTAAAG